>NC_084760.1:19211775-19514805 GCF_028858725.1 Colius striatus | reverse complement strand
TAATAATTTTTAGATCTGAAATAGGAGGCTGTTATAAAAAATATTCTGATAAAGAGAAGCTCAAGCCATCTTTTTAATTGTAAAAAATGTTCAAAATATTTTTCTAAAAGTGAAATATTATTTGTGATGGATTTTGTTTCCTATAAAAACAAACAAAATTTTGTGACGTTGTTGATTGTTTCACTTTTAGCTTTGTTAAAAATCCACAAATATTTTAGAAGTCACGAAGTCCTGTGGTCTATTCGGTTACACACGGAAGGATACTGAATGGATGCTAGCAGAGAGGTGCTAGACAGTTTAACACTGAACTTCCAGACTTTTTTCTTGGTGTCCTGATCATTAGAAGTTGAAGGCAGCTCTTCAGATTTCTTATTTCTTGTGTATCAGATTCAAAAGTGAATCTCAAAGCGACGAAAGTCAAAAAGAATGTATTATACTGATTCAAGCTTCCACTAGGTAAATTATTCCTTTTAGTATGACTCTTATTCTTACTTATCGTATCTAATAAGCCTCTCTTCACAATACAGTCTGGTATAATAGCAAAAGCAGCTACATCTCCATTACGAGCACTCTCTACATATAACTTGGGAGTCATGGAAACCTTCTCTGAAGTCTAATTATTTCTGAGTATGTAACAAAACTGTTTTTTTGTTTCTCTATTTCTAGATTTCTGTAATTGGAATGACATCAAATACTAACACTAAAATTGTGACTGTAGTCCAATATGGAAAGCATGCAATATACTCTCATGTTTGTAGATGGGGTGGTTTAAGCCTGACTGGGTGCCAGGTGCCCACCAAAGACTCTCTGTCACTCCCTCTTCTAAACTGGAAAGAGGAGAGAAAAATCTAAAAATGAGCTCACAAGGAGAGATAAGGACAGGGAGATAGCTCAACAACACTGTCATGGGCAAAACAGACTCAACTTGGGGACAACTGTTTTGATTTATTAATGAACAATCAGAGTAGGGAAACAAGAATGAATCAGAGGCTTAGCAGAATGGAAGTTATGATCAGTCCATCACAGATGGGCTTTACTGCTGCTTCATCTCAGGGGGAGGCCTCCTCATACTTCCCACTGATACAGTACAGGATCCCTCTCATGGGAGATAGTTGCTCATGAACTTCTCCAGTGTGGGTCCTTCTCATGGGTTACAGTCTTTTACAAACTGTTCCACTGTGGACCCTTCCTGCAGGCTACATTTCTTCACAAACTGCTCCAGCATGGGTCTCATCCACAGGGGAAACATTTCTTCAGGAACAGACTGCTCCAGCAGCTCTCCATTGTTAAAACCTGGCCACACAAATCCACTACAGCAGACAATTGCTCCTGTTATATACTTGACATTTCTGAACTACTGCTCATAATAAATAGAAGACTAAAAATATAGGGATATATTTTTAAAGCTGGATTCTGTCAAACCATCCACCCACCCATCTGCAAGTTTTAGACGGGCAGAACAAAACTGAGATTATTTTTTGTGTTCTAAGAGAGTGGAAGAAGAGAGTTTTATTATACACATACTTGTTTGACTAGAAGCCTGAGTGATTATTTCAGGAAGCTACTGAACCATACCACTTGAGGCAAGGTTTCCAAAGAATATTGCAATGGCTATGACACACGATATTATTAGTGATGTGCAAAATATATATAGTGAAGTTTTAAGAACTTTGAAAAATGGCTTTAAATTTACTTTTTAATTTGTGAATCTGCCTCAGTTCTGTAGGAAAGTTGGATTGTTCTCAATCCAATACTTTTGGTTTTTAACTCTTGAAAAAACCTTCAGTTTTCATGTTCAAAATATTTTTTTGTTAGGGGAAGTAGTGCTGAAATCTGAATTTCAAAGCTTGCATTCATTCATGAGAAAATGAGTTTTTTAATAATTATTAAAACTATTTTCTTGATACATTTTTTCCATAGTTTTACATTTAAAAAGCTAATTAAATTAAATCATAGTTCTTGTGTGGATGTCAGAATTTCTAAGGAAGTATAAATACTGGAAAAAATTTGTAAAGAAAGTAGTAAGTACAATCATTAACCCAACTCAAATGTTGTGGCAATGTGTAAGGTTACTTGAACTACAAATCTTTGATATAGAGTAGAAAAGGGATTCTTCTCATTTACTGCAGCTAAAAATATACAACTGAAACCTTACAATTCTCCACCAATTAGATTAGCATTTGTGTTGGGTTTTTGTGGAGTTCTTTCTGGTAACAGGGGAGGGGCTGTAACGATGGCCTCTGTAGAAAGTTGCTGAAAACATTCTCTGGCTCTGGGACTGAGCCAATTGGATGCTTCTGAGATCATCTTTTGAGGAGAAGCTGGAAGAGGTGGTGGGAGTGGGATGAGAAAAGTGACAGCAGCTGTCCTCCTGCAACACATGAAGGGTAACGGTGGAGCCAAGATCTGCCTGCAGCTCTTGGAGGACCCCATGGCAGAGGGGGTGGTTGTGCCTGGAGGGGCTGTGACTCTGGGGAGGCAGTGTTGGAGCAGAAAGTGCCTGGAGTTGTGCTGGAGGAATTGAATTTGTGAGGAGCTGTAGTCCTTGAGAAGGATTCAAACCAGAAAGATTTGTTAGAGACTATGTCCCATGGGACAGACCCCACGTTGGAGCAGAGGAAGAAAGTAAAAAGTTTTCTTCCTCTGAGAAGAAAGAAGCATCAGAGACCATTTGTGAAGGACTGACCATAACTTACTTATTCCCTGTCCCCCTGTGCAATTGAGTGGGGAGATATAGGGAGCTGAGGTAGAGATATTGGGAGCAGTGAGCTGAGCTTGGGAAGAAGGGAGGGATGAAGGAAGAAGGTCTTAAGTGCTGGTTGTATTTTTTGCATCATCCTACTCTTTTGCTCTCTGTCTGTCCTGTTTCTAATTGATGGTGGATTAAGCTGATTTTACATTCTTCCCTAGGTCAAGTAATTGAATCTCTTTTGCCTGGAATGATAATTGGCAGTGAGCCCTCCCTGCCTCTGTCTTGATCCACAAGTGCCTTGGTTATCTTTTCTCCTCCCATCTCTCTGGGGCCTCCATCATCCTATGAAAGGTGAGAGTATGTGTGTCAAGTGAGTGGCTGTGGGGTGCTTCATTGCCATAACTTTAATTTAAATACCCTATAAGTCTTAGTCATAACAAAATTTCATTTCAGTGCAACTGTGTCAAAGTCTTTTCCCAAATGTTTAACTAAGATATTATTTATTTGCAGTAACACACTGCCTCACTCATTTGTAGGTATGCATACATTGACTTATATACTTCCAAATGGCTCCTTGATAAAAACAGAAGGAAAAAATGGAAGATATTCTTTGGGACTTGTCTTAGTACCTTCCATGCAGGTACCTGGCAATTCCAGTAGAAATTAATATCTCGTGACAGTTGTTCATTACAGACACAGTAATAAACAATGACTGACACTGAATTCTGTTGACAGAATTAAGAAACAGCCGTTACATCCAAAGTTACAGAAGGTAAAGTAAGGTCAAGATAAATATGGCAAAACATTATTATTAATCTTTTAGAAATAGATTTGTCCCAAGAAAGATTGGTGTTAGTTTTATGGTATGCTGATGAGAGGAAAAACTCTCGAGAAATAGGGATGTAAATCTAGTATTTATAAATTCACATTATCTCACCTGCATATATTTGACACATGTCATTGTCTAAGATCTATTACAAGCAATTTCTACAGAATAAATACTTCAAAAGATTGAGCTAAAATCTTACACAACAATTTACAATGATTTTGAGGGTTTGTAACAGTAGGAAAGATTATATCTGTCACTTTGGGCTTTTTTTTTGTTTTTTGTTTACAACATTGAAGACTGTATCACTGAAAAGTCATCATCTGAATAGTAATGACAAAGAAGGAAGAAAGGGAACAGAAAAATACCCACAATTCTCATACACACACAGAGCAGAAAGGAAGTCACATAGGATATTAAATCTCAGAAAAGAAAGGAAAACATTGTTAACACATATTGTAAAAGAAGAAGGAAATCAAGAAGGGTAGATCAAGAAAAGAAGATGAAAGTATATAAAGGCATCTAAGGCACTTGGAAAAGCAGGAAGGAGTAATTAGGAGCACACAGAAAAAGTTATCATTCAGTAAAAGCCATAGATGAGAGAGAAAAAATAACAAAATAAATGCATAAAGAACAAATGCTTGTTACCTCTCTCTCTTAAAATTGCACAGACTTGTTATTAACATAATATTAAGCAGTGTTGTGGTGAGTGCAAGCGAATGGTATTTCTGAATAATTATCTTCAGTACTTCAGAAATATTTGCTTCAATCTGTTAACTCCAGAACACACAAAAAGCTTGTTTAAGTAGTGTCAGTATTATTCATTTAATTATTTTCTTTTACAGTCTTGAGGAGCACTATACGTTTAGGGTTTTTTTTTTTCTGTTTCAGAAGTAACATATAATTCCCAACTGTTAATGAAAAAATACAAACATAATTACCCGAGGTGTAAAATGTAACTTATAGTTTGAGTAATCTCACTTTCACATATAACAGAAGCTCTGTTCTTCTTATAAGATCTTGCATTTTATTCATAAGATGTAAGTAGAAAAAAGAACTGAAGTTTGGAACTCTAATTTCCCCTTCAGGTTTGAGTCAGCTTGTACATTTGATTGAATTTAAGTTTTTCAGCTCAGGTGGAATTATATGAAGAAACTCTTTACCCTTAACTTGGATATTGTAGGGACTTTCAAGATGAACTCTAACAAACAGTATGCACCACTGTAAGTGCTTTTCACTTTCCATTTGTGGAATAGTAGCTGTTTGACTCTCACAACCAGCTAAAAAATTACTTTCAGTAGATCCAACTTCCTTCTTCTCAAAGTATGTAGTTAACTCCAAAGACAGTGTAATGTTTTTGTCTGGGACAGGTTTTTGGTACTATGAGGGCTACAGAGGTGGCTTCTTTAAACAAGGAGCATCTGCTTCCCTGTATCTGATAGGGTCAGTGCCCGCCGGCTCTGAGATGGACTCACAGCTGACCCAGGTCAGGCCAGTTAGTGATTGAAGTAACGTCTCTGTGAATAACATATCTGAGAAGGGCAAGAAGTTGCTGCACAGATGCTGAACTGCTGCAGCCATAGGGAGTGAGAATGTGAAAACATCTCCACAGACACCAAGGTCAGTGGAGAAGGAGGGGGAGGAGGTGCCCAGGCACTGAAACAGAGATTCCCTGGTGACCTGTGGTGCAGCCCACGGTGAGGGGGAGCAGAGATCCACTCACAGCCTGTGGAGGACCCCACGCCAGAGAGGGTGGATGCCTGAAGGAGCAGGCATCCTGTGGGAAGCTCACCCTGGAGCAAGTTCCTGGCAGGACGTGGGAGTCTGTGGGGAAAGGAGCCGACGCCAGAGCAGGTTTGCTGTAAGGACTTGTGACTCTGTGGAGGACTCATGATGGAGTAGACTCTTCCTGAAGGACTGTTCTCCCAGTAGATGGCCCATGTTGGGGCAGTATGTGAAGAGCTACCCTTGTGGGAGGCCCCATGACAGAGCAGTTCATGAGGAGCTGCAGCCCATGGGAAAGACCCATGTTGGAATTCTTGAGAGACTGTCTCACTTGGGGAGGGAAACCACATTGTAGCAGTGGGAAGTGTGATGAGGCCTCCTCCTGAGAAGAAGCAGCAGCAAAATCCATCTGTGATGAACTGATTGCAACTCCCGTCCCTCATCCCCTGTGCCACTTAGGGGGAAGAAAAGAGTGTCCTGGGAAGAAGGAGGGTGGCAGGGAGGTGTTTTAAGATTTGGGATTTATTTCTCATGTTCCCTAATCTGTTCTGATTGTTCATTAATAAATCAAACCATTTCCCCCTAAGTTGAGTCTGTTCTCAAAATCCTCTCGTTATGTTTCTCTCTCCCCTGTCCAGTTTAGGAAGGGGAGTGATAGAACAACTTGATGCACACCTGGCACACAGCTATCTTAAGCCACCACAGACAGAAATCAAATATCTCAGATACTTGATGTCAGAGGCTCTGAGTTATGATGGTTTATAATATTCTGAAAAAGCAGGAAGTTCCATAGAAGAAAAGACATTGCACGGAAGACTGAACTTCACAAGAGTGTTAAGGAGTCTGTTGGGACATTTGTAAAAATATCACAGAAAACTAAAGAATACAAAAGGGAATACTCACACATAAAGAAATGGATTTAGACCTTGTTGGAAAGTAGATAAGTGAAGGGAAAGTGGAACTGAGGCCTTACTGAAAACATGTAGAGATCTCCGAAATGTGTTATATAGCTCCTGAGAAAATTGCCGTGCATTAGGAAAACCATCAGTCCTCTTGATGGAATGGAGCTTGCGTAATGCACATGCAAGAGCCTCTTTCCTAAATGCAGCTAGCAATCTGAGTCTTTGCTGAAATAAAGCTCAGTTTTAACCTGGGCAAAAAAATCTTAAGATAAATTAATAGCAAAATAAAATCTTTAAAAAAAATAACCCGAAACCTGTCTAATGGGTAACAGTGAAGAACTCTGCTTATTAGCTCCTGTCTGTGAGTGCAAATTAGCCTCATACTTCTGCATTAATCAGTAAGACTCCTCTTATGAAAACAGCTAACAGCATTTGTCTCTTTCCTAGTTAGGAATTTTCAAAATAAGAACAAAACCTTTCTTGGGTAGATATATGTTTATGCATATGTGCATGTATATGTACATATTTTATATATGTGTGTTTTGAACCTTTGAATTTACTACATGCCATAAACTCTTACAGGAACATACAGCAGTCCTAGCTCCCAGATACTAGAACAAGCGTCAGTAAATAGCAGCTTTTAATAGTAGGACTCAAAGCTTCATTTATATCTGTCTTCTGAGCTCTACTTGAAAGTGACAGTCATTTATCCTGCAAATCTTTTCCAGTAACATTTTCTGAAACCCTTACAAGAGCTTTGTATTGCATTAACACATCACAAGTTTCTTACTTGCTTCAGAAGAAGGAAGAAATAAAAAATATTTAATTTCTCAACAGATCTAATCACAGATCTGTTATTTCCAATTGTCTCTTTTACTACTGTTGGTCATTATATAATCTGTTTTGAAATTGCATATATATTCACAACTTCGAGACAGCAATAGTTTAAACAGAATCCTAAAATAAACTTTGACAAGATTTACATACTTCTATAGAGTCTAGTAAAATTCTAGAAAACTACCTATTGGAGGCTGACCTTTACTAATTGATACAGTTCTATTATTACCTTTCCTGAAAGCAAAAAATACATAACTCAGAGGAATTCTGTGGCTGAAAATCTGCTCTCAGAGAGCAAAGCTTAAATACATCCTCTTACCCGTGACATTATTCTGTCATTTCCTACTCCACCTTAGTTACATCTTGTCATAGGATGAGCCCTCAATGCAATACATTCCTACTGGCTGTTATCTCCTCCCCATCATATTGATATGTTGTAGCATATCTATCAACTTTATCCAGTGTTGCTTGTGATTAGCAGAAGGATCTGAGCCATGACTTCACACGTTAACTGAATTAAAGCCTCATGCTTGAAACTTCAATGTTTCTGAGTGTGCACATACATCTTTCAGAATGATCAGGTTTATTGCAAGTTTTAAGGTCTTTGACTTTATCCAATTTTCCAGTGCTGCCTTTATCAATCAACCTGTTGAATTTAAGCAGAATGAAACACCTACTTCCAAAATAAGATGAAAGGCAATATTCACATTGTCTCCATCTCTCATTTAGTTCTACTAAGTTAAAATAATCCTTCCCATTGTGCAATATATGTTATTTGAGTTATGAAATATGAATCACAGAATCACAGAATGTTAAGGGTTGGAAGGGACTTCAAAAGATCATCCAGTCCAACTGCCCTGCCAGAGTAGGAACACTTAGAGTATATCACACAGAAACTCATCCAGGTGAGTTTTCAATGTCTCCAGAGAAGGAGACCACAATCCATCTGGGCAGCCTGTTCCAGTGCTCCATCACCCTCACAGGGAAGAAGTTTTTCCTTATGTTTCTTTGGAATCTCTTATGTTCCAGCTTGTCCCTGTTGCCCCTTGTCCTATCATTGAACATCAGTGAGAAGAGCCTGGCTCCATCCTCCAGGTACTGGCCCTTTATGTGTTTGTAAACATTAATGAGGTCACTCCTCAGTTTCCTCCAAGTTGAAGAGCCTCAGCTCCCTCCTTCTTTCACCATAAGGGAGATGCTCCACTCCATCATCTTTGTGGCCCTGTGCAGAATTTTTGCACTATGTATTCAGGACAGTTTAGACAACAAATAGTCAAGTACATATGCTACTGAAATTAATGCTACAGCTTCATTTTTTTTTACATTTCTGATTTTTAAGGATGTGATAAGAAAGCTCTGAAATCAGTAACATGGAGTATATCAATGATATTGCCTTCTCCTGAAGTAATGATGTCAATAGTTTTGGAAAGGTTAATGAACTGTATCTAAAATTTGGTTTTCAAAGGTCTCTATATTCCTTGCACATATCATCTCTCCATTTCGGTATTTTAAAATTCAAATAGATCCAGTTAAAAAATCACAGAACACATTTGAGTAAATTTCAAACCTATTACAAATTAATAATCTAAAAATTTACTCACAAGCCCACACACTCTAAGAAGCTCCTGCCTGCATATCTCCCTTTGGCTGACCTTCTACAACACAATAATGAAGCAAACCATGAAGTAAAAACCCCAGCATGGTAAAATAATACCACTATAGTATAGCTAAATATGCAAAAGCAATAGTATCTAAAAGGCCTAGAAGTCATCAAACAGATGATGACAAATAGAAAGTTGATTGAAATAAAAATAGAACAGCAAGAACAGAACTACTTAGTGTCACTAGATAATAGATACAGAGATGTTTGTGCTGGAAGAAATGGGATTGCTTTGTCTGCCACATTGTAGAGTAGTCTCTACTGCCAGGCAGCTTCAACTATAGCAAAGTTGCATCAACAGAACCATATGAATTCTGCAAACACGAGTACAGCAGACTTTCTGGTATCACCAAATACTTGCATTTGCAACATATGTAATCCATTATTGCCCTACTTAAGCAACTTTCTTCAATTACTTTCTTCTTCCTTCTCAAAACAATTCTTTCTTTCCAAGAAGCCTGTCTTGTAAAAAGAGAACAGCAACCGGGCTTCCTAGGTGCTTTCTGGTTGGCAGGATTTATATGTAAGGACTGATGATGATTTGGATGTCTGTGGGTTATGTCTCAAGTGAAAAGCAAAGGATGATGTAAACTGCCATGTGTGGGGAGATAGAAAATTCATGTGTCACAGGGCAGGGAAAAAGTAAAGAGAATGCTTGCCAGGCTTCTCTGCAGTCCACTCCTTTGGGAAGCCATGCCACCAATGGAAAGTCAGACTAATTGCAATTCTGTTTCCTAGCATTTCACAAGCAGGAATAGCTGTGACGGGTCACAATGAAACCAGCTCTTGCGTAGACTGCATGGGTCTGGAAGCTGTTAAGCTCATCTGTAGCATTCTGGTCTGAGCAGGGTGGCAAAAGGAACATGCTGTCCAGGATAGAGGATTGAGGAGGCCAAACATCCTTCCAGCATCCTTTTACGTACAAGATATTGCTACAGCTCATCTATACTATCATGTCACTTTACTCATCTAGCTAGTTAACTTTACACAGTATTTGTGAGAAATAGCCTTAGACTGTGATCATTGAGTTCTGCTTTGAGTATAGTGATCTCTAATATCTATACTTTAGCATATCAACCATTTTCCTATGCTAATTGGCTAGCTATGAATCAGTAGAAAAAGGAATAAATCTTGGCATATAGTTCTATAGATTAAATTATAACAGAAATATAGCATTTTAAATTAAAGAAATTTTAAAAGGAAATGAAGCCAAATTTCATTATAAGGCTTTTCCTTTCTGCCTATATCCCTCTAGATGATGTATACAGGGATAAAGTGGACACAGACTGGAGAAAGAAAATTTCATTGAGTTTTGGTTTTGAAAGTTCTTAAATTAATTGTTATATGAGCTACTCAATAGAAAAAGATGAACAAAGAATGTAAAAAACCACAAGGATGTAGACATCTATCTCAGATAAAGTGGGGTATTTTTGAGAATGAAAGCACAAAAGATTGAAACAATCCAGATTTTTAAATTATTCATCCCTCTTCTACCTAGTAGTTTAAAAAACAGAGCTACATCTTGCCTAGTATTTGAGATACTAAAGCTCTAATGCCTGTGCAAAAACTGAAGAACAATTTCCAGAGAAGACACATGAGATAGCTTATGAATTTTTGCAATGGTTATTGAATTCCTAATATATACATAGGCCTTGAGGAGAAGATTGTTTTTCCCCTAAGCTAATACATGAATTAAAGTCATGAAGTACTTTTCTTACTTGCCTTTGTCTCCAAGAATTTCTGTTCTGCACAAAGGGATAGTTTGACAGACAAGGGTATGTGGCCCCATTTTAGTGAAGACCACAGTTCTGTCCAGGAAAAAATCTCTGCAGAAAAGCAAGAGTGAAGCCATCGCTTCTTTCTTAGCTGAGGTCACAACAGGGGCCAAAGTTCTGTACTTTGTGCAGGATTTACACGTTCAACTGTCTGTTAAATGCACTTAGAGGACACCTTCCTAACAAAATATCTTAGGGAATCGATAGGGTACAAAGATTTATTTCTTTCTCAAGTTTGGACAAGGAGATGACACTGAGCTACTGTTCAAAATGAAATGATGTCAGGTCTGTGCATGTACAACAAGCTGAACTTTATGTTCAGGGTAAGCTTTACCAGCAAAAGCTTAAATGCCTAGGTCTTGAGGCTAGTGGTTGATTAGATAATGGGTTTGATCATAACTTGGAATCTGATGTGTTTATGTGAGTGCAGAGGTCAGATCTCATGGATTTTTAATTAATGATCAAGTCAGTTACCACTGGCTTTCTAAATTAAAACTTAAATGAGCACACAAACATTAATTAAACAATTCTGTGAATACTGGGAGGGGAGGGAGAAATTCATACGTAAAAAGGCTTATACAAAATCTCCAGGAATATAAATCATATGTCCCATGACAAAAATAGTCCTCTGTTGTGAAAGACTTTGTGATCTATAAATCCAATCCACCTTTCCTTTGTTTTCTACTTATCCATATTAAAACATTTTTTTATGTCAGAATAGAATTCTAATCTACACTGTTGTCTCTGTGTAGCCTTTTCTTTCAACCAACAGCATGACCAATAGCAATGTGAATATGCAATAATGAAACCAAATGGTTTTGGTTTGGGTTTTTTTAATGTATTCGGAAGCAATACTTTCCAGATTTTTTTCAGAATCTCATGCAGAGTAAGTGTAGCAGTGTCATCAGTATTTGTTACAAGATTAATGGAAATCCCAAAACCATAAGTAGAAACAAAGCTAGCACATCACCCTGCTTCCTATTTCTGTGTTTTGTTGCAGATTATCTTGCTTAGTACACTGTGTTTCAGCATTCAGTAGGTGAAAACTCACTCTAAATAAGCTGTCAAGCTTAATTGAACTACTCTGCAGAAAGCATCTTCCATAAATAAAATGCTTCAGGAACATAAAAGAAAGTACAATATCCCTCTCGATATTTTTTTTTTTCCTGTAAGCATTGTTAAAATTACCTAAAATGGTCACCCTATTTAAGGAAGAAAGCAAAATCAACACAGAGAGGTTTTTTCCAATTTAAAAAGGCACAGAGGGTAGTTTACCTGCAATTGTCAACATTATTTCTTCTCACAGCACTAGAGAAGTTGAAAGGTCCCACATTATTGATTTCTACAACTTGTATACAGCCAGTGAAATTGTAGACAGGTCCAGGCATCTACAAAGGAGAAAAAGCACACAGTTGTTTTGCTTGTTATCCTTGTGATTGATTTTAAAATTAATTGTTTCTACAGAAGATTTGAAACATAATTTAACCCTACTTGAGAACCCTTCTGGTCTCTATTTTTTCTCTAATGGAATTCAATGAAAAAAAATAGTGAAAAAATATTACAAGAAGGTAGACAATACTGACTTAAGAATAAACTCAGAGCTTTGGACATGCTGACAGCATGACAGGTATAGTAAGATGACAGCAAAAAGTGAACACCAGCAAACAGTGGACATCTCTAACTTTAATCAAGTATTTACTTTTTTTATAGATTATCACACGTCACAGAGAATGATAAACAAGGAAGTTTTGAAAAGTCTACTTTTAGGTTTACTACTCCCCTACTCAAAAAGCATCTAAGACCATTCATCATGTTTTGTAGATGCCAAAGGACTTTTTAAAAATAGGAATCACTGTAGCGTTACTGAAAAAACACGGACCAATAATTTGATTTGTAAAATACCACTGACAGAGTATGTTGACAGTTATAATGTATAAACACACCACCCAAAATGTTGCAACTGTGACTTTAGGGACTCACCACTGGACTGGGACAAGTTGCTGGTCATGTTTACCTGTCCTTGGGGCCACAAAAGAGGTAAGGCTCCATAGTTTATAAAATAAATTTCATGACAAAATAAGAAAAAAAACACTGCTAGGACTGCCCATGAAGATAACAGTCATTGATACATGCAAGTGTACTACGCAGGAGACTATTCAGGAAGAAGAGATAGTAACATTGGAAGAGGTATGACCTGAGGCATTGAAATGAATACTGTCCTAAGCCCATGGACAAGCAAGTCTTGGCTTTGTCCTTAACACTGAAGATCAGTTCCTAACACTGACCATCAAGTCAGGTTTAGATACCTATAGGTTTAGATATCTACAGATATAAAAAAATGAAACCCATCATTTCATACAGTAGGAATGAACTTTTTAAAAGGAAATTCAAAGGAGCATCCCAGGGGGTATAGCACATGCAAATGAATTCTTAAAACAAGCTATCAGTTCACATAAAATGTAAATAAATTGATAGAAGAAGAAAGACTTTAGTTTTCCTCAAAAATCTGAATGTTTCAATAGCAAGCTAGAAATTTTTATGATGGCTAAAAAGACATCCTTTAAAGGTTGAGGTCATGTCTAAATGAAGGGAAATAAGAAGTTATATAAATACTGGCAGTGAAAACCCAGTAAGACAGGCTAGCTAAAGGAAAATAAAAAAATCTTGAGGAAAAAATTGCTAAAAGCATGATGGCAAGCATTAAATGCTTTTAAAAACCCAATAGCAGCAGTAAGCCTGCCAGAAAGGCTGTAGGGCCAATAGACTCTCAAAGTATAAAAAGAGTGTTCAAAGAGATAAAGCTCTAGCAGGAAATGTAAATGAACTCACCAACTCAAAATTTAATATAAAGTAGCTCTGGGAGGTTCCCATGCCAGAACTCTTTCTTTAGGAGGAATACAGCAGAGATCTGTCTCATATTGAATTATTACTGGAAAATGTTTTAAAATAAATTAATGGACAGTAGCAAAAAAAGAGAAAGTCCATAAAATGTTGTCTGAAAGTCTTAAAGAGAATTTCTGTGGTCATCACTCAAAATGACATCCAAATCATGGGAATGGTAGATGTGGGGGTTTTTGAGTTTTTGTTTGGTTTGTGTTTAAGTTGGTTTGGGTTTGCTTTTTTCTTACTTCTTTGTTTTGTAATTTTAATTACATCATTAAATACTTTACTCAATTACTTGCCTTTGAACTGCTATGCAGGCTATACAAAAACATAATGTCTTCTTAGATATATATAGGAATAATGACTATTGATGCAAATAATCAAAAGCAAGTAGCTTTTATTCTGCTATTTTTGAGAACAGATAGTAATTTATTTTTAGCAGAGTACTGAAATGTAGTTTTCACATGTAGTAGAGCTTCCTTCCATTTGGATAAATACATTCATAAGCTGAAAACTGTAAAACTTCAATTGCCTGAAAACATCAGATTCATAGAGACACGAGAAATATAATTTATTACAATTCACTTTTCAAAAAATATGCAGATATGTTTGACATATAGTAACCATGCTCTTTAAATGCCCTTTGTACTTGACAAAATGAGTACGGATACTTACCTGGTAGGAAAAGTTCATACATATATGCCAAACCGTTTATTAACATCTCTTACTGACTAGACTGAATTAGAGCTACTGTTAGGTAGAATTAACCTAAAATTGAGTTGGTAGTGGAATGAGCTTGCATTCTGTCATTTCACTGCAGGTTCATATATAATATAACAAGATTTGGCTTATGATCAGAGAATTTATTCAAAAAACTCAAACTTCAAAAGAAAACAAAGTCTAGTACAATCTTTCCTCATTTGTTTCTGCTCCAGATGTATTTTATGCATCTCAAAAATTCTCACTATAGGTACTAGGATACTCTAATCACTAATATTTGTGATTTTTTTGAAATATGTCTAATTTTGGAGTCCAATTTTAGAA
This sequence comes from Colius striatus, assembly GCF_028858725.1. Taxonomy (NCBI): domain Eukaryota; kingdom Metazoa; phylum Chordata; class Aves; order Coliiformes; family Coliidae; genus Colius; species Colius striatus. The sequence goes on along the minus strand of NC_084760.1, from coordinate 19,500,461 downwards.
CTGTCTGCAAAAGACTGTAAAACTTCACATTCTAATATTTGAAGCATAAAAAAAGTATCCCAGGTACATTTTTTTAGTACTCTAATAATAGTTTTATTTATATTTACTAATAATATGATGAACAGTTTGAAATTAATACAGAATTCTAAGATATAAATCAAGTTTGAGAGAAAAATTTCTCTAGATCTGGTTCTTGCTAGTGATTCAAATTATATGAAATGGTCATAATGAATTCTGAAATTAATCAAGTTCTCAGTTCTGTATTCTCTACAGATTGGCAAAACAGCAACAACTTTGACTAACCACTTCAGTTTTAACGTGCTGAAAACCTATTGTAATTGAACATCAATATAAAATCCAGGAAAAAAATCAGAAAAAACAAAAATAATCCCTTTTTTAAAAAAAAGTCTAAATTTAATAGGTGACAGTGATGACCCTTCTCCCCTAAAGAATCATAGAATTATGAATGGTAGGGTTGGAAGGGACCTTTAGAGATCACAGAATCATAGAATCATAGGATGGTAGGGGTTGGAAGGGACCTTCAGAGATCATCTAGTCCAACACCCCTGCGGAAGCAGGTTCACCTAGATCAGGTTGCATAGGAAAATGTCCAGGTGGGTCTTGAAGACCTCCAAGGAAGGAGACTCCACAACCCCTCTGGGCAGCCTGTGCCAGGGCTCCCTCACCCTCATAATAAAATATTTTTTTCTTATATTTAAGTGGAGCTTTTTGTGTTCCAGCTTCATCCCAATCTTCTTTAAGAATTTATTCTTAAAGGAATGTCATTTTACAGCTCCTATTCCTGGGTTAGATAATGAATTAAATACAGAACAAAGTAACACTGTACAGACTACCATGCTAGCATTAAGGCAAAGAAAACATGTTGATTCCAACAAGACCATTTAGTGAGCACTGAAACTTGAGTTTATTCAAACAATGTATTATAGATAGGATGTGGATTTTTTCCCAATATCTTGAAGACATTACAGTTCGGGGGATTTTTTTTTTTAAATTGGTATTAGTCACTCAGACAACACCTTGACTATAAAATGTTAACTTTGTTTTCCTCTTGTTTATTTAAACTTTTTAAACGTCGATCAAAACTAAACTTTGCACATTTGATCTCCAGTAGTTCAAGTAAAATGGATGTTTCTCTGGTTAATACGCATTAACTATAGAGAAATGCACCTTCCTCTGAGAAGTGTTGCTGAAGTAGACAGTGGTGGTGGTGGGTTTGATTTATCTGTGCTGTTTGTTACTGTACTTTCTAGTACTTACTTTTTGAAATACTTTTCCTACTCAGTTTCAATTTTAATCCACATGCATTTTTATTGTTAGATAATGTAATAGACAGAATTTTTTGTTAGAGCTTAATGACATTTCAAAATGTGAAAGAAAATGAAAAGTGGTATTGATTCTGAAAACAAAAGTAATAAACCACATAAAATATGGGAAAAGGAATATTGTTTCAGCTTCCGTACGAGTACTAGGAAGAAAAAGTGGGAAGGTGTATTGGTAAAATTGCCTACCTGTCACCCTATATAAAATAAAGTGGATGAAAGACAAGGGAGCTGAAAACTCTCCTACATCTTGACCAGTACTAGTCATGAAACGAAACATTGTATAAACCTATCCAGAATATCACAGTTTCATTAAATTGATATGTTTGTATAATAGCTGATTTTATACTAAAATCATGAATCTGAGCCAAACATCAAAAATATAATTTTAATTCAGATGTACTAAGAAAATTAAAAAGGTGTTAAGAAGCAACTTTTTTTTTATGTAGATGCTTCTACTAAAATTTTAAACAATTTATTGCTGTTAATTCGAATCTATATTTATCCTATCTCGAACCCAATCACAAAACTTTCATGAAACAAGAGTGGTAAAGCATAATAAAACAGCCAGAAGAGGGGTAAAAAATGCCAAACTGCCTAGGGTGGTACAAGTTTATATTTCACCTCCTCGTTTCTCATTTCCTATAGAAACTCAAATCAGGGGTAGCAAAGCTTGCTATACTAGTAGTTCTCCAATTATGGGAAATCAAGTCAGAAGTTCTTCCAGTCTACTGTGCTGTAGGGCAAGGAGTTGAGACCATTCTCTCACATTGGATCTGTGAGAGAATCAGTATTGATAAAACACATCCTGAACTTCTGTGCTTTACAGCGGGAACCAGACTGGTCAATTGTCTGCTCCTAGTCTCTGCTGGAGCCAGATCATTGTATAACAGACATTTACATTCCTCCCTCTTGCACCACTTCCTCATCTAAATTGACTGGTGTACTAAAACTTGAGCATAAGTGTTTCACTGTTAGTTTCCAGTTTGTTCTGGCTGCAAATGGTTCATTGAACCACAAAGGATTAATTAAAACCAGTAAGTCTAAAAGATTCAAGGGTACTGAGAAATTCCCTTACTATTTTTATTAAAGTTTATCCTTGGACAAGATTCTTATCTTTTAAACTTACTCTTACGTTGCAGTTAAGAAAGTGGAATGTTACATTTCAGAAGTGATAGGAAGACTGTGAAGTAAGGAAGGAGCTTCATAAGTTTTACGGCTGGCAATGTCTGGGGTTTTTTTGTAAACAATTTTAGTGTTTATTCTTATAAGCATAACACATGATTTACTTACTGTATTTGCTATTGAAATTCTTAGTAAGTTCAACTACTGCAATTTATCCAATTTATCTTTTTTAATTCTCTATTAATGTGGTATTAGACCTTGTCTATGAGCAAGCTGGAAAATACTTTGGCCTGAGATGACTACAACATGTAGAGTGAAATTTGAAAAACTAAATATGGAAATTAACTGATCTAGCTGCACTTCACCTTTTCAGAGTGATGCTGAAGTCAGACATACTGATTGTCATGCTATGTCGATATAATACAGTGTTATAGCACTTTGGAAGAACGATATTTGGAGTCCATCAATGTGAACTATCAGTCAATTTCTGTAGTTATGATTCTTGTCCAACCAATAGCTAAAAGCTCAGACCTACAAACATTTAAGTCAAGAGATGTTTGTATCAAATGCATATGTTTATGCACCGATAGATTTGACGCTGATGATAAGGCTATTTCTGGCAAAAGGAGGAAATACATATGTTTCAAGGAAAATTATTGTATTTTTTTGGAACATCTGGAGGTCTTCAGAAGGAAAAAAATGGCTATAAAAGACTTTAAAATGTTCCAACTAAAAAGGTTTTTCGTTAGTGAATATAACCTGATGAATATGGTAGATTCTAAGCTGGAGAAGAGAAATATGAGATAAAATATCTTCATAAATTTTTATGATTTTGTGCTTCCTTATATCATGCCTTTATATCCTTTATAAACATCTGCCATAGGATTGTCTGTTTTTTGTATATTGTAAATAATTTTTTTTCTATCTCAATCTCTTCTATGGCAAGAGAGGTTTCAAGGTAACACATTATTCCTCACACAAGAGATAAGGAATATATGGTCTGGTACACTTCGCTTTTCAGCAAGTGCCTTAACTTCATAAAAATACTTCAGAGAGTCATAATTCTAACAGTGTAACATTTATAAGCTATCAGGACTACGTTAGAAATAGTAATATGGTGGTTTGCAGTGTTAGGAACACAGTAACAAGGAGAGCTACCTGACATGTAAAAAGATATTTAGGAGCATGTGTGTATTCCAAGGTCACTAAGATGTGCCACACATATTTATGTGATGAGAGGTGTATACACATGAGATCGCATAAAAATGTTAATCATAGTGTACAAAGAAGAATCTATGCATTTCTGAAATATATTTAATTCTCTTACTAGAGTAAGACAAGTTTTTGTGTTTCAAAAGTAATAAACTCTACCAATGAGTGAACATTTTAAATGTCAATTTTTGATGATACAATAGACAGGTTATTACCCATTGTTGTCCGCATTGCCTTCCAGACAGAGATAACAGCATAGGAAAATCATAGAACCATAGAATGGTGCAGGTTAGAAGGGACCTTTAGAGATCATCTAGTCCAACCCTCCCGATCAAGCAGGTCCACCTAGATCAGGTCACACAGGAATGCATCCACGTGGGTTTTGGAAACCTCCAGAGAAGGAGGCTCCACAACCTCCCTGGCAGCCTACACTAGCATAGATTGAGATTAATGGTAGTTTAACTTACCATAAGTGAGAAGTGAACTTGTGATCTGTTTTCTCAACCTCTCCTGAGGAAATGAAAAGCTTTAGCACAGGACTGAGGTAAGAAGTTGGATTTGGTTACCTAATTATTTTTTTTAGCTTGCATTTCCAGTTTGAGAGTCACAGTCCCGAGAGACTTACAACAGTATGTGTTTCCCTAGAGTTATGAACTATCTCTGCACTGCCTACTGACTGCCAAAAGCAGATGTTGGTTTATGTGGAATATTTCTTTTTGTTTCAGCTCTCAGTTCTATCTTTCCCCACTTTGACTCCTACACTGTTCATATACTTGTCAAAAGACAAACCTGGTCCAAAGATTCTCATACTTACCCTGAGTTTTATGCTCTTAGAGTTTGTGTCTACAACATTTACAAATTTTATTTTGAATTGATACTCTTCAGGAAAGCCAGAATAGACAAAAATGTCAAATTCACATGAACCCACATTATGTACTAGATGATTTAGAAGAGAAATCAAACAATATTCTAAACAATGGAAGTATGAAGTAAGTTTTTCACTTTAAAAAAATTTTAAAAAGTATTAAAAAAGACATACATGGCAGATTCTAAACTGCTTCCTTACTTGCTTCCATCAGTCAGATCTTGGAACTGAGCTCCCTTCCTAGGACCATCTTAAGCCTCAGTGCTGACCTGCTTCAAGGTGAAATCTTACCTCTTTTATTTTTACTCTAAACATACCTCAGGCTGTTATTCTGGGCAAATACCACAGGGTCAACCACTTTCCCTTTCTTGGCATTATAATTTGTTCTTAATTTTTCTCTAGTACGTTCCTTCTAGTTGAAAAAAACCTTTCCAACTGTCATGAAATTTTCAAGGCAATTAAAACTCTTTAGAATTATATACAAAAAGGAGTTTTGATGCAATATACATCTTTATAAGCTAATAGTGTTTAGTTTTCTATTGTCTTCACAGAGATTACAGGTATCATGGTACTGAGATCTGATACTCAGAGGGCTCTAAGTCCTCCTTTCCACTATTCTGCAGTCATTGAGGCATCTACTGACACAATAATCTGTAGTAAAATACATCAATAAAGTGCAATAAAGTACAACCAATCATGAAAAATATTTCTTTCCCCCAGTTTTCTCCTAGAAATAGAAATATTAGGTGAGAGTGAAGAACCACCTTTGCTAGGCACTGATCATGTATCCTACATCTGCCATAGCAACAAACACAGGATGCTAGGACAAAGAACAACAATAGATCACATAATCTGTGGTATTGCACAGAATCACAGCATGATTGAGGTTTTAAGGGACTTCTGGAGGTCATCTTGTCCAACACCTCTGCTAAAGTAACATCACCTTGAGTCAGTTACTCAGGATCATGTCCAACTGACTTTTGAATTTCTCCATGGATCAAGATGCTGCAACCAATCTTGGCAACCTGTGCCACTGCTCAGTCACTCTCATAGTAAAAATGTTTTTACTAGTATTTGATTGGCATGTCCTGTGTCTGTCACTGGACACCACTGAAAAAACCTGTGTCTATCCTCTTTCTACTCTTCCTTCAGATATTTTCATGTATTAATAAGATCCCTTCAAGTCCTTTCTTCTCCAAGCTGAACAATCCCAGGTCTTTCAGCCTTCTCTCACGATAGAGGTACTCCATTTCCTTAATCAGTTTTGTGTCCTTTACTGGACTCTCTCCAGTACTGTCATGATTCTGCTGACTAACCTGGAACTGGACACAATTCCTACTGTGGCCCCACCAGCACTGAGCATAGAGTTAAAAGAGTGACCTCCCCTGACATAGTGGCAGCACTCCTCCTAGTGCAGCCTGAGATACTGTTAACTTCCTTTGCTGCAGAGGCATGTTGCTGCCTCATATTCAACTTGGTGTCCACCAGGAACCCCAAGTCTTTCTCTGTAAGAACTCTACAAATTCCTCATTATAATAACTCACACAGATAGTGACAGACACTGACACAGTTACTTATCTTTACTCCTTTTTGCTTTCAAAAACATTTCATTAGTACTAATAAGCTCTTCCCTATGGGGATGGTGAGGCAGTGGAACAGATTTCCCAGACAGGTTGTGGGTGCCTCATCCCTGGAAGTGTTCAAGGCCAAGTTGGATGGGGCTTTGAGCCATCTGGTATAGTGGAGGGTTGGAATTAGATGATCTTTCTAGATGATATTTCTGGATGATCAGTCTCCAGACTGAACTGGGGCTGTTTAGTCCGGAGAAGAGGAGACTGAGGGGTGATCTTATTAACATTTATAAATATCTAAAGAGTGAGTGTCAGGAGGTTGGGACATCCCTTTTTTCTATAGTAGATAGTAACAGGTCAAGGGGTAATGGGATGAAGCTGGAACACAAAAAGTTCCACTTAAATAGAAGAAAAAACTATTTTACTGTGACGGGGAGGGAGCCCTGGCACAGGCTGCCCAGAGGGGTTGTGGAGTCTCCTTCCTTGGAGGTCTTCAAGACCCGCCTGGACACGTTCCTATGTAACCTGATCTAGGTGACCCTGCTTCTGCAGGGGGGTTGGACTAGATGATCTCTAAAGGTCCCTTCCAACCCCTACCATCCTATGATTCTATGATTCTACGATTCTATGATCTTTAAGGCCCCTTCCAACCAAAACCTGTCTGTGATTCTATGGTAATAAAATAGGAAATCACTGATTTTATGTCACTATTATGGTTTCCAAATCTCATATCATTTAGATAAGAACAAAGCAAGAGTTCCATTTCCAATGATTTATTGCATAACAGTTGCTAGTTCTTCCGTTACTTCTTTTTTTGATACACACCAAAACCCACAAATTTACAAACACTCTGATCATTGTCTTCCTCTCTTAGTACTGACCCTTCTTTTTTTATTCCAACAGCTTAGTTGATTTCTACCTTTATAACAATGTGCACTTGCTGCTGGCTTGGGAAATGTGCTATTTGACGTTTTTCAGGCTCAGCTATTCATTGCGTGCCCCATGGTACATTCAGGTACTTAGTGTAGAGTGAAGCCATTAAGCAAACAGCACTGAAGGGCTTATTTGCTAGGGATCAGGAATGGCTTCCATTTACTATAGTTTTCTATAAAAACTGCCTCTGCTACATTGTTTGCAGTTGGGAAAAGAAATGAAACAACACAGTGAAATGTCAAAGCTGCCAAGATACGCAAAGTCAATTTATTGTTATTGAAGTAATATTGTTACTGAAAGTTGTAAGTAGAAGATTAATGAGAACAGAAGATCCTGGTACTGAGAATGAACGTGGAGAGAAATCACTAACATTATTAAAGAAATAGTTTCTGAGGGAAATCACACAACTATGAGACAAACTTAGCACGTGTAGAGAAATCCAAGTGCTTTTGATTTTGATGGAGTATTCCTCAGTCAAACTTTTGATTTTTTTTTTTTGTTTAATTTTTCAAATATACTCTAAGCCTAAAAAGACAATGATACCTCATATTTTAGTTTGTTTAATGTTAAGGATGCTATAGAATTACTAAGCAGACAGTTTAACTCTTGAAAGACCAACCAGAAATTATCATTATCTAAAAAGAGCTTAGAAAAACAAAACTACATCCTTAATAATGATTTTTGGAAGGAAAAATTATAAAATTAAAGGAATCAGTTAAAGAACTGAAAACATTGAAGATGGAAGGGGTGAAATTTCCTTAATTAAAGTGGCAGAAATGTCTGGAAATCACCAGCTGGAAGATGGTACTGGGAATAATGAAGACCACAAACAAAAAACCAGCAAAGAATGATATCTAATGGAAGTAGAAAGCATAACAGTGAAATAAAACTTGCCAAAATTCAGAGGTGGACCTTTAACAAAACTTAAACACATTGGGGCAAGAAGAGTGACTGACTCCAAATAAGTAGAGATACCAAGCTACAAACACTGCAGTTGTCACCAAAAACCTTTGTCTTGCTGACACTGGAGGAGTACTTCTAGGGTTTTCCTAGAGTATCATGATGAGTAGGAAAGGATTGCATCTAACCATTTTTCTCCTGTTTTGTCTGACATCACACAAAGCCTTTGTTATGAAGAGGTGAAATGTTCTAACTTTTATTCTGTTAAAACCTGGGATGTTTATGTTTTGAAGAATTAGTTTTCTTTGGTTTAATCAGAGACTATAGAAGACTATACAGAATATCATGCCCCAGTAACTTCCTGTAATTTGCATCAGATGAGGAAGCCATAAACTGTGAGAGTATTTATACTGCCTTCTGTTAGGATTCCATGAGGAAAATCCATATTTTAACATTCCCTTCAATGAAAGATTAGGGAAAGCGTATAACCTTACATGACTGTTTTCTAGCTGAAGTACTTTTCAGTATATTTTCCCGCCTTTTATAAACCAGACACTTATGATTTCATGTGCTTCAAGATAAACTATCACATTTCTCCTAAGGAATTACTAACACTCTTTTTAATTTCAGAAATTCTGATTTTTATTGCGGGACTCACACATATGATATACAAATAGTATATAGGTAGGACCTCTTCATACTGGCTATGCTAGTATTTCTAAGTGTTTCTGAGTATTTCTAACAAAGATCTTGTTATTTTCTTGTGAAAGAAATAGTGTTTTGCAGTTAGTAGAGTAGGGCTCTCAATTCTGGACACATCTGCTACCGATAGACCTACAAATCAACAGTAACACCTGACAGAAATACAACAGACAATACTGAGTGAGATTAATGGTGAGCACATGACAGAAGTTACCTGCCAAGGTTACTCTGGGGTGACAATGAGGTTGAGCGAATGTTGTGGGTTTACCTAAGGTGGCAGGTAAGACTCATCCAGTCACTTGCTCAATTCCCTCTAACAGGATGGTGGAGAGAAGAAGGACAAAAGTTAGCAAACTCAAGGGTTGATATAAAGATAGTTTAATAAGGAGGAGGGGGAGGAAGAGGAAAAACCCCAAGTGATGCAAAAGCAATCACCTCCAGCAAATCAGTGCCCAGCCAACCCATGAGCAACAGCTACTTTGGCAAAAACTTCTCCCCAGTTTTATTGCTGACCATGACATCGTATGGTATGTCAATTAGTCAGTCAGTTTCAGTCATTTGGAATCAGTTGTCTCAGCTATGTCTCTTCCCAGTCTACTACTGCCACCCCCCCTCCCTTCCCACCCTCCCTTCCTGTCACTGTGTAAACACTGTTCAGCAACAGCCATAACATCCCTGTGCTAGCAACATTGCTTTGGCCAACAGTCTAAACCACTGCATCATACTGGATGCTATGAAGAAAACTACTCCATCCCAGCCAGACCCAGTACAGGGAATCAACAAGAATCCAGAATTTCACAGGCACTTGACAAAACTAGTTGATGTAATACCTACTCTAAGTTAGTGCATGGATATACAAACAACTACCACTGAAGATGTTAGAGAAATGAAAAGTGCTACAAACACTAGTTTGACAGTAATGGTAACAGAGGTGAGAAAAAAAACTCCAAAACTTCTGTCCCATAATACTGTAAAAACACATCTGTGAGAGCAAAGATGTTTTTATTATTATCAATTCAGGTGACACTCCATGGTTTTAGAATAATGAATAAACTACCTTAATACATTCTCTGGCTATATGCATGCTTTTGGTTACTGAGTTTGTATTTACTAGAAATGGCAACAATTTGCTCCATTTGCCATCCAAAGCACACAAGTTTAATCAGTAAAGTGATTTTAAATGGGATTTTGTGGGATTTAGCAGCAAATTGTCATCTTTTTCCTGAAAAGTTTCTAGTGGATTTGCATTTTAATAGGATGGAGATATACACCCAAACCTTCATGTTTGTGGCATAAACCTCTCTGCTTTTGAAAAAATTCAGAGAAAAATCACACATACATAAAATAGCAACAAATTAATATTGATTTTGTCTATTAAAATGTAATAAATTTGCATAACAGTTTTTCTCATGTAGCTTGAGTTTTGTGGTTTGATTGATACAATCTATGCCTAGACATTTACCCTTATCAAAACCAAGTTAACAGATGAGTAAGTTGATATCTAAAGGAGATCAACTCCTTAGGTTTTATCTGTGTTGCAGAGAATGCATAAACACAAGGTAATTTTTGTGCATTCTCGTCAATTGCAGATAGAACCAGTCTGCAAGAGATGAATGTACAGTTCCTGAACATACAAGGAAAGAGTGGGCAACTAATCCAGGGAACTGCTGGTTGATAGGGTCATTTGAGTAATTATTGCATTAGTTGCCTGACTGGTCCACACATTCTGTTAAATATTCTGCTAATCGTTTAGGTTTACACTGTCAGACCTTACCACCACAAGAGCTATAAAGGAAGATTACAGGTCACTAACTGGTATTTGCTGGTATGCATGTTCAACATATCCCCTTTTCTGAGAGGTGAACTTCTTCATTGTTTACAACTTCTTCATTGTTTATAGTGAACACCATCAATACTCTTAAGATCTAATTCTGCCTTGAAAAAGAGACTGAAAGGAAGGTGTAAACCACAGTAAGGAGCCATACAAATGTAGTTGCAGACTGCATGTGAATTTTCTGTGCGAAACCTTCACATTTTTGAGGAAAGTGTGACCATATACATTTTCAGTCCAGATAGTCTGCCATCAAGCTTCTTACACAAGACCCCAGAATACACTTACGCAATGAATGATTGCAGCCTTTATTCCCAAGCTTTGGGATGCTGCTTGGAAACAATATAATGTTCAGTCAGTGTCTGGATGGAGCTCAAAGTGATTAGACAACAGATGTCTGGGATGTAAGCACTGAAGAGCACTGCTGCATTAAGTCACTTCACCGTAGTTTGTTTAAGCTTTAAGCTTTGCTGGAAGGGACTGATACCAAACACATCCTCTAAGGGCTCATGAAAATTATCTGCTAACTGCTCAAGCCTTATTTCTCACTTAATCATCCACCAGACCTGCTGAAATTTTCCAAAAAAAATCTCAAAGGGTCGTGCAAACACACTACTGAAATGTTACCTTCACAGATCATGCCATCTGTTGAGCTCCATTGCTTCCAGTCAAAGGAAATTATTTCTTTCATTGTTTGTATAACATGTGGTGTTATATGTGGTGGCAAATCTACACTTACAATTCTCACAGGTATACACTTTATGGTTTGAAATGACTTCCAAGATGTCAATGTGAAGGCATAGCTCCATCAAACACTACAGATCTTGTGTAGCAGACTGCCTGAGCATGCTCCTCAACTCATAATTCTGTATGCTGACACTTTCAAGACAACAACAACTTCTTAAAAAGTGTCTTCCGGACTAGACCATGAACAACAGACAAAAAATGTATCTGAAAGGGTGTTATGCACATACAGACTGTCACATTTCCAGGTAAGTCATACAATTTGAGAACATGGAAAACTATTGGGCAAAAAGGGCTAAACATCCTCAGCAGAAGATGTCATCCCAAATATCTCTAACTGCCCTGATTTTTTCACACTGAATAGAAAGAAAAGACAAATAGTTAAAGAAACAAGGTTGTCAAAAAGTCAAAACATCACATAGACACTTAAAATATTTTCCCAGAACAATTCCCACATCAGCCCACCCATCAAGGCAAGGTGTCAAGGAGATTTCTTACCAGCAAAATAAGGCTGTGGCTGTTACCAGGATGCTTTTGGAATCCTGGACGTTAATTGCTATGAGATCTCTGTCTTTCTCTCATCCTACAAGCTATTTCATCTTATTTGCTTCCCCATCAAGTTGAGGATGGGTAGTAAATGAGTAACTAGGATATCTGTCCCTTATCCAGTGCTGATCCACTACCTTTCCCAAAATTGACATAGGCTTAGAAGGCAGCAGAATGGTGAAGTTAAACAAATCATAGAATCATAGAATGGTAGGGTTGGAAGGGACCTTTAGAGATCATCTAGCCCAATGATGATTTGTATTTAAGGTCAAGCACTGAATATAAGAGGAACTTAAGATATCATTGTTGCATGCAGGAAAACGTAAAATTAGAAAAAGAATATCAAGTCCTCCAACACCTACTTAAGGCTGGTGATATACAATAATAATATGATGGGAATAATGCAGATAATCCACGATGCATGAAGAGCTGCCATCTGAGAAGCTGGTTAAATAACTCTTGAGGCTGACACTAAGGAGCACCCCAACAGAGGATGCAACTTGATACATGACAGCATGGCTTCAAAAGAGTGAAGGACTTAAATAATTTCTCTTGGGTAAATTCCTCCATTTTCTTTGGTAGTCATGTGCAAAAAGTATGAAGGATAAGAACAAGATGAGAGCCTGATAGATCATGAACAATTTTGAGCACTATGGAATAATTGGCGACAGTGGCTGAAAAGTCCTCTAAGGTACAATTCAAGGCAGATTCTGCAGTTTCAGATATTTTATTGTTGAGTTCTTACTGAAAGAAAAAAGTCTAAACAGTTCACTAGGTAATTCTGAGGAATATAGGTGAATAAGCCTTTTTTTTCTAGCAGTCAGTCTCCTACCATCCCTCTTTCCTGTGAAGCACATGCCTCTATACTCCTCTGACACAGCCAAGAAAGTAAAGGAAAAAGACAGCAGAATACATATAGGTACTCAGTATTCCTAGGGTTTTAGCAGTTGTAGTTCATCCATTTTATGGATGACAGTAAGAGGGTAACAGTTGCCAAATTGCATGGTCAAGCTCCAACAAGGCCTCACAAATAGAAAATAATCTTACATGGGATAATATAGAAGAAAACTTCCATTACACTGTATCTACCCTAACTCTGAACGCTGGATAGAAGTTTCCAGGATCAAACAGCACACGGGATTAGCAGAAGGCAGGCTGAACCTGAAAACCCTCAAAGTCCAAGAACAACAAATCTCAAGACATTCATGTCAGTGAGGAGACAGGTGTTTCTGTCTCCTTCCTGGGCACATTGCCATACTTTGACAATGCACAGAAGGTACCCTGAAGGAAAGTTCCAACTTGAGTCTCCAGAGTAAAAAACTCAACAGAGTGAATTCCCAAGGAGACATGCAAACAAACAGAGTTTGAGTATGTGCTTTATCATTGACTGCTAGTATCAGTATCAGCACTCTCTTTGGTGGTTAAGTAGACGTAGAGCACAGAATCACAGAAATGCTTATGCGTGAAAGGGATCTCTTGGAGATGTTTAAAACAGGAATTATAACGGACAGACAGAGTTACCAGCAGCCCTGTGAGCAACCAATGAGTCAAATCCTGTGAGGGTTAGTGAGCAAAGGGCCTAGAGTGATATTACAGGAAGAGAACACTAAAAAGAACAGTCCCAGCTCTTTCAATCTTTCCTCATATGATAGATGTTCCAGTCCCTTAATCATCTTTGTGGTCCTGTACTGGAGATGCTTCAGTAATTCCATGACTTTCTTGTACTGTGGAAGTCCAGAACTGGCCACATAAATTCTGAAACCCTACCAGCACTGAGTACAGAGGATAAATCCCCTGCCTTGACCTGCTGGAAATACTCTTCCTAGTACAGCTGCAGGATACCGTTGAATTTCTTTTCCCTCGAGGGTGCATTGCTGACTCATGGGGTGTCATTTGTCCACCAGAACTCCAAGATCCTCCTTTACCAATTTGTTGTCCAGATCCAATATGTATGGGGTTATTTCTCTTCAGGGACAGGACTTCGCAGTTCATCTTGTTGAACTTCCTGAGATTCCTGTCAGCCCATTTCTCCAATCTAATGAGATCCGTCTGGGTGGCAACACAACCCTCGGGAGAATTAGTCACTCCTCCTAGCTTTGTATCATCTATAAATTTGCTGAAGGTACATTCTATTCCATCATCGAGTTCACTAATTGTGATGTTAGAACAGTATTGGACCCAATATTGGACTCCTTAATCTAGTCCTTCTCCACCAGATGGTCTTTTGGGCTTAGTGGTCCTGAAGGCTGGTTTTATGGGTAAAGATCAAAACAAAGAATGTGTCAGGTGCCTTGGCCTTCTTTATGCCGTTTGTAACCAGTTCCTTGGTTCTATTTCACACTGAACCCACTGTTTCCCTAATGCATAAATAAGTGAATGCCCACAATGGACCTGTCTTAGATACAACTTGAATCACTGGCATCAGTACAAAAAACACGTTTTAGGAAATAAAATACAGACCCACAGCTGGCACAAAGTTGAGTTCCTAAAATCCAAATGATAAAGACAACTTTGGGGCAAGAAATATCAAGTAGAAGAGCATTTAGCTCAGTACAGTGTGGAATGGTTGCAGATATTCTTCTATTTCACATATTTACTAAGAGGAGAGAAAGAGCTTGAACGGGGTCTCTAGAGGTACTGCAGTAGAAAAGCGTTCTGGTGTCACAAAGGAATATACAACATGTACTTTCTTTCAAAAAGATATGTATTTTTCCAGTGCTATATTAATTCATCTGGATGCACTCACCAGTTGCCTCTAGAAATCATACTATTTTACTTTTAATTTATCTTTTATTTTTCAGCCACGTATTTCTCTCTATAGGAAATATTAGTCAAAAAAGGAAAATCTTTCTTCCATGCTAAACAGAAATCTGAACTTAAATGTCCTATTAAAATCTCCAAATGCAGAGTTTGTTTACGTCTCCTTCCTCTATATGGTTGGGGTTTTTTTTAATATCTCAAGAGAGCAAGACAAAGTTTTGATGATGTCTTTGTATCAGTCTTTTAATTTAGATATCTAGTTAGCGTCAAGCATTTAGAATAAAATAAGTCTGAGTTCTTATGCTGTAAGGATGAAACAATTAAAATACTTTTGAGAAAAATACTTCCATAAAGTCAAAATCTGAGGGGATTTCAGTGAGACAGGGGCAATCATAATCATTCAGGATTAGCAGCAGCCTTCTCTAGTTTTTTGTCTTTTCCTTTTCTCATCATATTCCTTTAATTTCAGACTCATAAGCTTCAGTAGTTTGATTTCCCCATGCACATAGAGGTCTGATTATTGCTAACTGCATAAGAAAGCTTCAAGAGAACTTAAGTAAAGGCACGCATATCAGGACTCTCATACAAATAGGAAACAGGACTAATCTATTTGGCACATTGTCCTTGATTCTGCCCGGAGTTTTGGAGTTCAAATTCATTGTTTTGAATGTTCTGATTAAGTGTGACAGCTCCTACACAAGACCTACTGCACAAATGGCCCAGGACCATGAATTTCTGAATATTCATTGGCTTCTTTTCTGCAAGAATGTAGTGAAACTATAATATCACTGGTTTGGGTGATCTGTAGCTCTGTACTTGGCATTCTAGCATTATCTAATGAGACTAAATTACATTTTTAATCCCAGTTATAGCAATCAATTTATATTGTGGAATATAAATATTGACATATTATCTATGTGGAGTGTAAATGCATTTTTTATGTAGGATTTTTGGTAGTAATAAAATTTTTGCACGTCCATGAAGCATGACCATGTGAAAATATATCAGTTAATATAAAACCTTAACTATCTCTCTCCTTTCATGCAGAAGATGATCATTGAGAAAAGATCTTGATTTCTCACAAGCAATACTTTCTGCTCTATGTATTTAATGCAGTGAAGGATATTTTTTGCTTTCTGATGTGAGATTATATCATTATGATTTGGGTACATTTTATGGAAAATATTATTAATTATATCATTACAATATACTTATATCAAGAGATAATTAATATTATTTGAAATACCAATATTTCTATTTATATAATGCAAAACATTTCCTGTATACGTATGAACACACATGAAATTCTAATTTCTCTAAGTCAACTCTAAAGAAATTTTTAAAAGCAGTAAAACTATTACGAATTGTAGCTGGAGAAAAGGCAGAAAAGGGAAGAGTGTTTTTCATATGCATGTTCACAATCAAAAAGAAGTCTGATCTTCCTAATAAAATATGAAGTGTAATCTGTAACTAGTACAATCATTCAAATTAATATGAATTTTTCAATGTAAAGTTGGTAAGAATTACTCAGGAAATTGTATCAGTAACTGAATAAAAAGAAGAGAAGGTTCTTTATATCTGCTTTTATGCTTTCCATTCTGCATTTCCAATATTATAAATTTGGATTTTGTGACAAATACTAGAAAGATTTATTGTACATTTTGATTAACATAGTCTAGGTTTAGATTTTAATATAACTAACATAACCCAAAGCCACTGCAGTCTGTATGAGCTGGGACATTTTATTTTGTAGCATGAAGGATCATATAGTACCAATACCGACCTTCAGTAAGAGTTCAAACTTGTTTCGAGTAGAAAAGCCAATAATTCTCAAGACCACTTACATGAGCATATTCAGATCTAAGAAAAAGCATTAAAAAGACCAATAACATTCCAATAGGTATACTGATTAATCTAATTAAAAAAACCCCACACTAGGATGTGGCACTATTCACTACAATGTTCTCTGCACATACCTCTTTTAGATGATATCTTAGATACTGCAATGTCTAAGATTATCACCTGCAGACTTTACAACACAGATTGATTTGAAAAGAAGAACATAAGCAAGTAATACAGTATTATGGGAACATTTTAGATTTTTCTTCTCAATATTTTTTGGCCTTGAAGACCAAGCAAGATACCACTTTAAGATGGTAAGGGCTATTGACACACTGTGATGGATTTGTGAAAAGCTGCTTGTGCTTAGTAACAGCAGGAGGGGTCTGCAGTGCTGCCCCCATAATCAGTTCCCAAAACTTCCCCCAGCTCTGAGCTGGGCCCACCTCTGGCCCAGCTGAGTCAATCTTGTAGGAAGAGGTGGAAGAGTGGGGCAAGATGTAGGTGACCATGTGGACCCCACCGTTAAAAAGTTGGAAGAGTGGAGGAGCACTGGACTAGAGACCTCCCTGCAGCCCATGGTGAGAGTGCAGCTGAACACCTGTGACCCATGGAGGGTGCTGGTTGGACTAATAGTTGCCAGTAGATCTGGGAGAACTTTGTGCCAGAGGGGCAAGTGTAGTAGACCCCAATCCAGAGGATGCAGAGAGAAGCTGCAGCCCTCAGAATGAGTGCAAGTTGGAGTGATCTGTGCAGACTACCCAGTGTGTGAGGTACCCTGCACTGGAGCAGGGAGGAGCAGCAAGGAACTGGGCTGCCTTTAGGAGAGACAAGTGGCAGGAGCCATCAGGAAAGGGGACTGAAATGGGGACTGAAATCCCCATTCCCTGTCCCCCTGTGTTACTCTGGATGGGAGGAGATAAAGACATGAGGATCAGGTGCCTGAGCCTGAGAAGGGGGAGAGAGGGTGGAAAGGGGATCTTAAAGGAGTTCACTGTACTTTTTGTCATTACCTTACCCTGTATTGATTTTTCAGTTGAGTATTTCCATTTATGTTTTTTTGGTTGGTGGCAGACTAAATCAAGTTTCATTTGCTTCCCCAAGTTAAGTAGTCTTCTTTGTTTTGCCTGGGACCATAAGTAGCAATTGTCCTTAGGGTTTCCAAAGGCCCTTGGTACTTACGGCTGATGGTAGTCCTTTGTTCCTGGACGGGCCTAATCCATGACACATACAAATAACAAAAAATCCTAACAGAGAAACATTGCATACATCTAGAACTTGCAGTAAAATATCTAATGTCTCATATATACTGTTATTTTGTATCTATGGGTTTGGGTAAGACAGTACATTAACATTACATAGTAGTCATAATTACAGAATATCACAATTGCTTTAAAACAGATTTACTGTTTTCATTTTATCACATTTTTCTTTTTATCTTTTACTTTTATAAAAAAAAATCAAAATTTCATGGTCAGAATAGCCATGATACAACTGAGTGTCTAGAGCTTGTACAGACAGGTTTTGGTAGCAAGGAGGGTACAGGGGTGACTTCTGTGAAAAGCTCCCAGAAGCTTCCCCTGTATCTGATAGGGCCAGTGCCAATCTGCTCTAAGATGGGCTCACTGTTGGCCAAGGCTGAGCCAATTAGTGATTGAGATAATGCCTCTGTAATTAACATATTTGAGAAGGGGAAGAAGTTGCTGCACAGGTGCTGAAAACTGCATCAGAAGAAGGGAATGAAAAAATGAGAAAAATATCTCTTCAGATACCAAGGTCCCTGAAGAAGGAGTGGGAGAAAGTGCCCTGCCACTGGAGGAGAGATTCTCTTGCAGTCCATGGTGCAGTCCATGGTGAGGCCCTGCCCTCCAGCCATTGAGGCCACAGGGGAGCAGAGGTCCACCTGCAGCCCTTGGAGAATCACGTGCCATAGCAGGTGGATGCCCGAAGGATGCTGTAACCCTGTCAGAAACCCATGCTGGAGCAAGTTCCTGGCAGGACCTGTGAACTCGTGGACAGAGAGGAGCTCACACTGGAGCAAGTAGCCTATCAGGACATGTGACCCCTTGGGGGTCCATGCTACAGAAGTTTGTGAAGAACTGTGACCTATGGGAAAGACTCATGTTGAAGAAGTTCATGAAGGACTGTCTGCCCACACTGGGTCCCCACATTGTAGCAGTGGGAAGTGTGAGGAGGCCTCTTCCTTAGAGGAAGCAGCGGCAAAGTCCATCTATGATGAAATGACCCATTCGCGATCCCCTGCGCCACTGAGGGGGAAGAGGTAGACACTTGGGAAGAAGGGAAGGGTGGAAGGAGGTGCTTTAAGATTCAATTTTTATTTCTTATTTCCCTACTCTGCTCTCATTGTTAATAACTCAAACCATTTCTTCCCAAGTTGAGTCTCTTTTGCCTGTAACAGTAATTGCTCAGTCATCTCCCTGTCCTTATCTCAAGCTGAGTGTGTTTCATTATATTTCTCTCTCCCCAATCTGAATTAGGAAGAGGAGTGATAGAACAACTTTGATGAGCACATAGACATGGTTAAACCACCACACTAAGCTAGGTAAATATGTTACAGAAAAGAAAAAAGTAATAAAAAACTCCAAACAATATGTATGTTTTAAACATAACTTTCCTTTTATCAAACCACTTAATTATTATTTCTTTTTAAAGTACAGGTAACTGCCTCCAGAAAGATATCTGAATTCGAAAAGAAAAAAGAAGTGGTCAAACAATATGATAAGCATCTTGACAATAGAAAAAGAAACACTAGGTTACCGTGATTTAAGTATAAAAATTAGGTAAGGTGTAGGAAGCACAAGAAAAAAGGCACTATAAAGAAAGTAGTGAAATAAATATATACAAACTAGCATAAATCTTTCTGCACTGAAATTTCTCACAGAAATAATCATACGATATTAGATCTATGTTATATATTGCCTAACAAAGATGGTCTTGTTAAGTACTAAAGTAGGTTAGAAAGGTTAGAAAGGCAGAAAACACGGTAGAAGGAGATACTAATTCCAAGCAGTCTGGTAAGAAATCATGACAAGATATTATGCAGGAACTGCATTTTTAGATGCTGTAAATAATGGTTTCTTGGAACCATTAGAGAAACCACAAGAGAAAAAATTCTTGGTCTTGCATTAAGCTAGATATAGGATCCCTTTCATTATATAACAATAAAAAAGTATTTAAAACCATTGACTATAATGTATTAATCTTCAGTACTCTTCTGAGAGAAAAAAACACTTAAAAAATTCACCAAGAGTAGTTTAGCTAAAGTAGGACAAGGTTAGAAAGGATAAAAATAAATGGAAAAATAATGGGTAAAATGGGTAAAATATTTGCAGTTTACAGAAAAAGACTTCCATACGGTTCAGACAACTTTATACATAACTCCAGTAGAAAAAACAAACTAAAGTCAAGGATGACTTTTAAAAACAAAGGGGCTTGAATAACAAAACAATAGAATAAGAAGCCTACTAATCAGCATCTTTCAGGCCTAAATAAAGGTGCAGGATGTAAAGGGAACATATCTGATAAATTAAACAAAACTATGCATATTCAAAAAGGTCCTGGGATATAATTTGTTTTAGGTAGAAATAAATACTCATAGAAACATACAATCATAGAAACATACAATCATAGAAACACACAATCACAGAACAACCCAGGTTGCAAGACACCTCAAAGGATCATCTGGTCCAACCTTTCATGGGAAAGGGAGCTTAGATAACATTATCTGTTCAATTACATATTGAAAACATCCAGTGACGGGAACTTTACCACGTTCCTGAGGAGATTGTTTTAGTACTTATCTAAAATTTTCTGAAATGTGAAAAATAGGAAGCTTGGAGATACTGTAAGTAACTTTTCACTTAAATCACATTTTGTACCAAACTGGAGAACAGTAGCAAATACAATACCATTTTTTTAAAAGGAACAAAGAAAGGTCAAAATAAATCAACCAAATTAACCCCCAACAAATCTATATTGAGAAGTAATTTCCTAAAGGTTGTAATGAAGAATGTAGGTATGAAACAATATGCCATAAAGAATCAGTATAAAATTTTGTAAAAGGAGGCTATGCTTCCCCAATTACAACTCCTTCAACATATCAATGGGCCTATACAAGAGGGTCATCAAACAGCATAACTAACTTAATTTTCAATAATATTTTGACATTATTCCCCACACAAAGTTTTTAAACAAAATTAATAATCATGGGAAATTGAGAAAAAAACTTCTTTTAGGTAAATAAACTGGTTTTAAAAAAGGCAACAACAACAACAAAAAATACTAGGTCAGTTTTCGCATGGGTTACCTGCCACAAATATTTCCAACTGAGTTCTGTGCTTGTAAACACATCCACAAAGTACTACAGCAAAGTATTCAGGACAATATAAACAGTAGCTCCCTAAAGAAGACTGCAGAATTATCTTCTCACTTGAGAAACAGGACATCTGATTTCAGAAAAATGATTAGAACAGAGCACGTAGACAATGACTTTTCAATCTAAAGAAGAATGTTCAGCAGTGAATGTAACAATAGTCAATAAAACAATGAGTGCCATGTAGAAGACGTATTTCTGGTGATGTGACAAATTTTTACTTAGTCTCCATCTATATGTTTGTATAAAAGCATATAAATATGAAATAGCTTAAGGAAGAATAAGCAGAGATCTTAATTATAACAAGCATTTGGGTGATGCAAAGACAGATCCAGAGCATATCCTAAATAGAACATTAAAGGGAAAATACTTGTCAGGATCTAAGGCTGTCATGTCAAGAAGAGATCAGATACTCCTCAGGAGGTACAATGCATTTCAAACCAACGAACACTGTGGAAAAGTCTTTCTGAATACTGTAATCACAAATCAGACAACAGAGCAGGCTCAAAAGACATATAACGTGTGTAAGGAAAGTAAACCATATGAAAATGTTGCATAGAGGAGCCAACACTATTCATTTTCATTTTCTGTATCACAACAGAACCTCAAACTCAAGTGCATAGCTGCTACAACTTAAGCACCTATATTCTACTATACCTTGAGTGAAGAATAAAGCCTGGCACCTAGCTCCCTCTTACTGAGTTTAAAGTAGTGGAATAGATGATGCTTTAAATGATATAAAATATGAGATATTCTTTGAACAACTGCTAAGCAAATTTATGAACTAATGAAAAAAGCTTTAACCAGTCTGCAGGTGTCATTGCATACACTGATAAAAAAGAAATTGAGAAAATTCAAGTAGTTTTTTAAAACTTGGAAGATTCTATGAACAAATCTGGTAATTTGACTCACAATCAAGAAGTCAACATTCTGTTAAAATAAAAGAGTTTTACAAATCTTATGATTAATAATTATGAAAATTAAAAATTTACTGTAGAACAACAGGAAATCTGTGGGGTTTCAAGAACTTTCGCCTGCAAGGTTTCAATTTATCCATTCTTGTTTGTATCATTGTAGCAAACAGCTGCAGCAATGTAACAGCCTACTATGCCTTGTAATCCTATGAAACATTGGATGTCCTTTCATTTGTTGTCTCCTCCAGGAACCTTCTCAAGCAGAACACTGCAGCCCAGAGTGCATTAACAAGGTCAGGACCACCGTAATTTTCTCATCTCTGATGGTTACTGTAACAGGATGTGAAAGTATTGTGTAAATATTATATTATTATAAATTATTATGTGAAAGTTACAGTCAGATCCCCCTTCTGCAGTTTTATCAGCTAAAGCAAATGCCAGATAATAAAACTTGAATACTGTGCACAGATTGTACTAAATTCTCCCACTGCTTTGCAATGCTCTGGCAAGGGAAATGGATCATAAACTATGTCTAACTAGACAGTTACAGAGGGATTACTGTTGCTTTGGTCTATGGAAGCACAGCAGCTGTAACATACAGCAAACTGGTTTCAGATCATTCCAAATTAAGTGCCTAATTCTGTATTTTGCAACACCTGTTTTACATTGTCTATTTCTTCACTCAGTGTCATTTAATTCAACGAATGAGTAAGTGCGACAGAATGTCATCTGGTATGTTTTATCAATCATTTATTAACATGTTTATGACATTTTATCTATATATAGTGATACCTAAAATATTCTAAGACTAGATGGGTGTTTTTGTCTCCTCATATGATTATGATATCATACTATCTATTTTTTTTTATAAGAAAGCTATGATTTCTTACATATGAACACCATATTTTATATCTATATATTTAAAATATGCATCCTCTCAAAAAAGTTCCCACAGGTATGGACTAGCAGTCCAACCGAGAGACTTTAGATGTATAATGATTTTCATCTAATCTTAGTTACAATACCACGATCCTGAGCATATCACTCAATTAATTATCTGTTACACTTTCTCCATTGGTAACAAGGGGATAGTGATATCCACATATACATTAGAAGATTGTTCTCCTGGTACAGAAGCTTCCTTTCCTTATGAAACTTCTCTGTTTCAATATTTGCAAACTTTAATTACAGAGAACTGCTCATGTTGAAAAGGAATACAAAGATATAATGACATTTCACATTCTCAGTACTAAAATACTATTAAGTCTAGAAATATAAATTACTGGAGTAATTATAAGAGCAGAAATAGCACTATTAGTGAAATAATCTGTTGCTTTAGGTATTTGAAAACAATCTTTAATTTCCCTTTGAGTATACCAATCTTCTCTGCAGAAGAACAGGCTCTTGTAAACAATTAACACCACTGAAGCTAGAGTGAAATAAATTATTCTGAAACATCTCTTGAGATTTTAGAAGAATTTTTTTTTTTTTTTTCAATTTCTGATTTAAAATATCCTTTTTTTTTCCTTGTTTTTTGTCTGGTTTCTATTCTCCTGTTGTTGATTTTTAAGTCTCAGAAAACAGCTATCACAAAAAGCTTCAAAATCCCAGTGTGTTAAAAGGATGATACCATTTAACTGTTTAACTGATTTTACTGTTTGACTGTTTCTTAGATCTGACAAGTCTGAAGTATGCCTGTCACATTCTTTAACAAAGAAACAGGATATGATTTAAAAATAAGTAATAAAAAATCTGTCACAGAATTAAATGGGAGTTTTTTCACTGTGTGGAGACAGCAGGATGAGATGTCTGCCAGCCAGCTATTTATAGACTAGCTTTCCTCCTGACTGCTCAGCTCTGCCTTCCTAGATTGTCAGATGAATTCACCAAGCTTTGCAAAGGACAGTTTACAGAGACTCATAGAAACAATTTCTTCCTGTGTGTGAAGTAGTTTTCAGTGCTTGAACTTGGCTGAATTTGTCCAAGGTGTACCAGTGCAGGTATCTGTTATCTCAATTACTACCCATGTCTTCAGATCCTTCAGAATTCATAGACAGGCAAATATTTTTTGTGTCTTTTGGCATGTGGGTACACAATATCAGAGAACTCTAGATGTGTATGAGGAGTGTCAGAGATATACTGTTATGGACTGACCACAATCTTCATTCCCTATCCTTCCTGTACCCTTCAGGGGAAGAAGATAAAGGAGTGGGGAGTGAGGATGAATTTGGGAAAAAAGCTGAAGAATATCCACAGTCCTCCCTTTGTCCACAGAGTCAGTCATCTCAACATGGAAGATAATCATAAGGTAGTGTTTCACCTTGGTAAATCCATGCTGATTGTTCCCAAGGACCCCCTTGTCCTTCATTTGTTTCTACAATTGTCTCAGGCACTAAATTGTGCCATTGTAAGCTCATGATTACCCAAATCTTCCTCCTTGGCCTATTTGAATATGAAGATGACATCATATTTGTCTTTTTCCAGCCATCAGGATTCTCCTCTGTTTGACCTAGTCTTTTAGATGTGATAGAGAGTGGCTTTGTGATAACACCAACCAGTGGTACATGTTTGTATGCATCCCATCTGGACCCATGATACTTAATACGCCTGATTTATTTTAGTCCATAACTTTATCTTGCTTTGCTGTTAGTGATGTTTGTCCCCACTAATCACTGCCATTAGGTACAGAGGTCCAAGGAATCTGAGAACTTCTAATTAATGAAGAATTCTATTGAGTATTATGGAACTGCTTCCTCAGATGTCACAGCGGTTCTTTTAAATATGTGCCTTGAGAGCAGGGCTGTAATCTGTTCTCCTGGGGTGCCTTCCCAAGATATGTCAGCAACTAGGGAAATCAGTAGAGGGTGACTAGGAAGGACATTAAAACTTTTGTTAATAGTGTGCTAAGTCTGTTATTACCTTGGGCACTGGAAACATATATAGTTGGTGTTTATCAGGCCTTTCAGTCTAGAATTATTATTGACTCTGTTTATTGATATTTCTGTTCAAAATAGTGTACAAGAGGCAGAATGCCAATCAGATTCAGAACAGACTCAAAACACCTCAATGAGTACAAATAAAGAAATAGCAACTTCTCTTAATAAATCCTGAAAGACACTATGGTTTCCTAACCAATCATTAAGGAAAACTAAAACAATTTTCTCCCTTAGAGAAAGAGTAAAAGACTATCCCTTATAATACCCCTTATACAGAACGGCATTGAAGAACAACAGGCAGTCAAGATAAATAGGTAATATTCCCTCTCATTTTTGGAAAGGCTTCAACTTTTTCAGACTGAAAGGCAGAGACTAATTGTTGCACCATGACTTACATGTTGAGGGCACTCTAATTCTAAGAAATATCAAATAATAAATATACAGACAAAAATAAATGTGTAGAAAAATAGGCATAGAGGCCTGAGAACTGATATGGAAATTGCAGTATAGGAAATCCTCAGAGGACACAATATATTACCCTGAGGGATTCACAGATCATATCAAACTTCACTTATAAAGAAAAGAAGAGGAATCTAGCCTGATAATAGTGAAGTATGAGCCAACTGCAATAATACAGAACTCCTGTGTCAACAGTTTCTGTCACTGACAGCTAGAAGTTACTGTTAGATGAAACTGAAGCAGTCTAGGGTCTGAAGTCACTGCTCTCTACAACTTGTACAATATTAGAAGGTAGGACAACCAACAGTAGAGTGAACTACCCTAGTGAGAGAAAGAGCTCATCTAAAACAAGACAATGTATTATTAGACAGATACTATACTTATCACAAAGGTCATTATCAGACTTTACTCCAAGACTGATCAGAGTATTTGCAGAAAAAGCTGAGTCTCAGCAGGAGCAGAAATCTCCATTGAAGCAAACTGCAGGATGAAGGCCAGAAAAAGACTTTTCTGTTTCAGGAATGATGAAGGTTTTACAATAGAAGCCTGACTGCTGGTTCAAAGCAGTGGTTTCCTTCTGCTGGTATTGAAAGGCCCACAGGAAGAGAACTTGGACACACAGCTCTCCATTCCCTGACAAGACGAAAAAAGATAGCCTTTATAGACTGTATGTGGCTTTTAGCCAACAGACCTTGATGGGAAAGATAAGGAAAATTAAACTAAGCTACAGAAAAAGAAAAAAACAAAAAGTGAAATGAGCCACTAAGATCAAATTGAATAGAAAAATCACAAAGGATCAAAGAAAATGAAGTGAAAGAAATAGCTGAGGTAATCTCAGACAGAAAGAAACAAACTCCCAAAAAAACCTTCATGGTAAACTAGAGAGGCAACTGAGAGTCAAGGATGTATTTTTACCTTTAGGAGAAGTTATATGAACATATGCTTTCCAAGTACTAATAGATGTTAAGTACCACCAGCTTGAGCACTTGGATACAGTCCCACATTCGTTATCTAAATAATAAGCCTAAACCATAACATTTCACCTATTAGTCCTGTGTAGACTAGAATAATCTATTCACCTGCAACATCCTTAAAGAATGGAAACCTATTTTTATATGACAATAGAACACACACAGAGGCAAAATGTTTTAGCAGTAAGTCACTCTTAAAGCATTATGTCCTATTGCTATTTTAACTTACCTAAAGCAAATCTATTTTCTCAATTTTATTTTATCTTTTGTTATTGAAGAGCTGTTTACCATCTCAAACTTTCTTCTTTCATATCCATTATTATATATAACCCTCAAATATATTTTTTCTTTTTCTCCTCCTACATACACTCCATGGATT
Organism: Colius striatus; assembly: GCF_028858725.1. Taxonomy (NCBI): domain Eukaryota; kingdom Metazoa; phylum Chordata; class Aves; order Coliiformes; family Coliidae; genus Colius; species Colius striatus. The sequence continues at coordinate 19,474,041 of NC_084760.1, read as the reverse complement.
GAAGCCTTCACTATGAATTCCTTTGAGAATCTACAAAAACATTTCTCTTAACTCTTAGAAGATAGGCAATTTAAACACTGAAAATACTTGATTATATCTTAGTAGTATAGAACAAATAATGAAGATATGTTTATAATAAAATTAAAAAAAAAATAAAGTAACTAAAATTTCATATGCAACTAAGAGGATAAAATATTCCAGATGAATGGATAGTTCGTGTACAAACATCTGAACTAAGGAAAAATTTATGTGACTACAAATACTATTTGACACATTTTTTTAATACCAACATGTGGTATTTAGAAATACACTTTTAGCTGAGTGTTTTGCAATCCTAAAAAAATCTATTAACAAGAAATTTTAAGTTGTATCTCAACAGTATCACCACTTTGTTGATTACTGTACAATTTATTATAAGGTGAAAGTAATCTAGAACTGCTGCATTACAATAGCAGCATTGAAAACATGTCTGTGCTTGAAATTACTACATTTGCTTCATGATAGGACGACCTTCACTTTCTGAAGAACAGAACAGAAAGAAAAAGGTTGAAACAATTGTCACAAAGTGAGACCTGTCCAAAAGTATGGCTAAAAATTTGAAATCTGGAATACATATGTCTAGCTGTGAGTACATGATTTTACTGTGCCCTGGGAAAACAAAAACATTTGTGTATTAACTTTGCTACAGTTGTGGGCTGACATATCCAAAGAGCACTGCTCAGGTAGATGAGACCAGGGCTAGACTCAGTGCTAACAGTTCAGTTTATTCCACTATGGATAGAAAACAAAAAGATTCTCAGACAATCTTTGTTGAGTAATGGTGAATGGATTTACATTCTGGTAACACATTTGAGATAGGAGGCTAGAAGATGAAGTAATTCACATAGCAACACTCAATGGCTTTAGATAAGGGGAAAGATATTGATTTGGAACTATGACTAACAGATCTCTGGCACATTTAGCCAAAAATTGAATTTAAAGAAACCCCATATGGTTAGGACAATAGCCTCTTGAGTGCAGAGAAGGACTTCAGATACCTGACAAGATGTAGAAGGCTGAGTCATCTGGGAACTGTTTTGCATAGGGGCCATGCTGCCAGGAGCTGGACCTAGTGTCCCCTGGATGTATGGTACCAGACCCAAATGAATTACAGGGACTGTGACTTTGATCTTTGTGAGTGTGAAGAGTTTGAGTGTTAGAGACTAGAATAGAAATTGCTGTCTACACTCATCCTTCTTCAACTCCCCTCCCCCCTCCCCCCACGCCCCCCACCATTGGAAGTCACTTAAGTGATATACATTCATTACTGTGACTACCTCAAATTCCTTCATAACTACTATTCAGTAATGATTCACTTCTCTTCAACCCTTTGCGTATCTCAGTATGTATGTTTCCCTTGCTCTGTGCTTACCCTACTGCATATTATGGCTCACTCCTGAATAAACAGTTAACCTAGCTGCATACTTCAATCTTCAAGCTTCTGTACCATGTCTCTCTTTCATTAATGCAGTTCCACAGGTTGGGTCTCTCTTGCTTGGTCCATTTTTATTTAGACCTATCTGTGCCAGCACAGGATGCAAGCAGAGAGCTTTTTTCATTAAGGAACCCGATGCAGTTATATTCTTCACATCTTCACAGAGCTAGCACCTGAGCAAATAGTTACGTTCTCTAAATTTGATCATTTTTGCTCCTTAACTTTTCTCACTTAAAGCAAACATAGTTGTAGTTCATGACTTCAGAACAGAATGCTGCTGTGCACTTACCAAAGTCCCATGCACCAGAAAAACTCTTCAAGCGACTATACTTATCCCTTAGATTGAATCATCTGACAGCTTTAAGTAATTTTTATCTTTTCATAGTTTAAATGTCTTCAGTAATATTCTATTCAGTATGCCACTCCCAAAATAATAAACATAAATAAAAAGAAAGAATTAAAAAAATACCTGTTTTACTGCATAATGATGAGGCAAACCACCAATAAACATGGATCCTATTTCATGCCAATGTGAACTGGACCAGAAATTTGTAGGTATACTTGTCTTTGCAGAGATCCCCTGGATTGACATTTCTGCTTCACATGGTACCATGACTTGCCTGCATAAATTTAGAAATGGACATATTTTACCACTTTGTATTGTTTACATTACTGTCTATCTGAAAAAAATACTGTTACAAAAACAGTGAGGAAAATAATGTAAGTAGCTGTTTTTATATTAAAGACTATAAACATAAAAGAAGCTGTTTAACAAGCTGTAAATTGGTATTCATTTGAGGTTTGAACTTCCATTAAAAATAAGCCATATCGTAAATCTGAGCAGTGTAATTGCTAAAAAATCAAAAGCACATAATAATGTTTGAATAAAAAAGTTTGACAATTTTTTTAACAGTAACAAGAAGGCTTTGTAATTTGAAAAAAGACATCTACTGACCTCAAATATTTTAAATATCCCTCCTTTGAATCACACAAAAAAAACATGACCCTGAAAACCAATTTAAAATAAACTGCATTTTAGAGAGTGCAGGCATACTATTATCTGTAATACTTATCTTTAAAAGCATCATTCCTGAATCTAAAGACAGTAATATTAGACCCTAAAATTAATGCAAACATTCCCTTTTACCTCCCCCTCTCCACACCCCCTCTTAACAGTATTACTTTTAACAGCATGCATAAATTGTTAACAATAAACTAAAGGTGTAAAGTAAACAATTTGATTTTCTTCAATTATGCAAAGCTCATTTACATTCTGGTAACCAACTGGCAGTAAACACTTTGTCTTCATGAAAGAAACCAGAGTGAAGAAATATCACAACTAAACAACAGTCTCTCACACAGGAATTCTGAGCATATTCTTCTTTCTCCACACAATACAAATCAGAGTTCAATCAGCTGTATGTTTTAAAATATTCAAGTATCTTTGTAATACAGGTGCCACAAAAGATCTATGTGAAAACAGTATATACCAAAAAAACCCCCAACTTGTAAAAACAACAGCTTGCAATTTAGTTTGTATGCTGTAGGTAAAGTATGTGTGTGGTTTATTCTTAATAATGCAAAATCAACTTCTGAAACTTAACGATTAGAAATAGAGTGTGGAAAGTTTTCTTCACAATCTTTTTTTCAGTTAATGATATGTCAAGGATTTCTCATATACTATTTAATAAGGTTTTCTACCATTTTTTAACTGAAATGATGGAGACTTAGCACTAACAACACATGCAAACAATTATGTTTGTTATCTGTATAATTCTGGTCCTGACACACTTTCAGAAGAAATATGCAAACATGATATTAGCTTTTTAACAGAAAGGACTATAAATGCTCTTTTAAGCAAAATTGGCCTCTCCATACTATGGTAAAGAACTTCAGATGAAGAATATAAAATTTTGATTTGTGCTTAAAATTAATATTAAAAAAAGAAACAAATTCAATTTTTATTTCTGTGGATTAAATTAATTAATTTTCTTAAGGATAAGGGGATTTTTTTTACCTCTGTCTTTACACAGTTTTTAAAAACTTTCTTATTAATAGCTAATATGAGTGTGAAAAGGGAGAAAATTGTAGAACCGAATCTTGATTGCAGAATTGCAATCAAGAAAAGGAACATTTTCCTGCCACATTTTGTATATGTTGGGCAATGGCTGGGTGTCTAGGCACATACACAAGGTTCTGTTCCACACTGTTTTCATTATTTGCTTGCAAAGGAAGTTTGCTGATAATGTGTACCTCGTGCATGCATTTTCAGTAGCTCTGTTTGCAATGATCAAACAGTTTTTCTTGAGGCTTGAACCCAGTGTGACATATTGGCTATACTCATTCTACAGCAGAAAGATGTAGTGAGAGTTTTAAGGAAAAATATGAGGTTTTAAATATTAAAAAAAAATTGTTCTCTTTCAGATAAAAAGATATATTTATGAGTAAAAACATAATAAAAGGTTAGAAATATTCCTGAATATTTTAAATGACTAGTTTCAATGTAAACAGAATTCTTAAGACTGCAGTGGAAGTGGAGGGGAACCGACAAATATCTTTATTTTTTTAAAACTAATTAACAGACGTGTGAAGTAAAGGAAAGCCCCCCAAACAACTTCTTTTATTTTTTAAATGATTGTTTCTTTTACACATTTTGAGATGCTAATACTATAACTGATTACAGGTAGTTCTTTTCAAATTAGTTTTAGACCTATTTGTTAGTTTGTCCTTAACAGCTTATATAATGGAAATGCAGAGGTTTTTTTGTATGCATATCTAAACATATTCTGAAATCAATTTCCAGTACTTTATGTCAGAAGACAAGTTAATGCAATTCAGTAGCATGAGCTGCCTTTGCCTTAAGCTTGTTAGAATGTCAGCCTTGCACCCCTGATTGTATTTGATTGAATCTAGCAGGGTCTGACCAAATTAGAATAACAACCTCAAACCATTATTGTTTAGTATTTGCTGATGATACAATCACTGATTCCTATATGCACTCTATGAAATTTCCATCAGGCTTTTAAAATACTTTTTCTACAATCAGCACACTGGGCTCTTTAAAGGTCAAGTAAGATGACAGAGCTTTTTGCATAATTATAAATGTGGAAATGCATACAGCAACTCTCAAGCACTTTTGCTGGGTAAGCTACCAGTAATTGTGCCTCAGTCCAACCCAGCAGTAATAGTTCACAGTTTCCTCATTTGTGCTCACATAAATGTAATGATTAAATACTGGCCTATTAATTATAACCTGAAGATGAGTTCTGTCTAAACAGTATTCAATCCATTGCCCAATGCCTTGCAGGTTGGAAGGATGGAAAGGTCAGGTAATAATTTGATAACTGTTGGGATAATGGTACCTAAACATGACAATGTCTGCATGAAATCCAAATCCTTTTACATAATGTCCTTACTTGCTGACATTTGTTAGTGATGATTAAATGACATGTTTGGGATTATCATAAAATGGTAAAAAGGTAATAAAACAAATGGGGAAAGAGGAGGGATGAAAGAGGGATGTCTAGATAAAGTATTAAGCATCAGTCAGCCATGCTGTGCAGCCTTGCTGAGAATAAATCTTTAATCTGCTTTTCCTGAAAGGGAAATCTCTTGTTCTGGAAAAGAGAAACTTTCACCTGTCTCTAGCAATTTCACTTTGAATGTGATTGTGGTAAACAAGAATAAACAATTCAGTAATTATCCTTGAACTATTTAGTTGTAATGTTAATGTGCAGAGTATTAAACAAAAATGCCGACAGGTTTGCAATCAGACGTGTCAGAGCTGTGAACTACAAGATTTAAAGAAAAATTTTATTGATAAATATTCTAATAAAAAATCCCAAAGTTCCCTGATTTTATTGAAGACAACTGATTAATTCGAGCTAGGGAAAATATTTCATTTTCCCTGTGTTTCTTTATTATTTTACAGATTTGTTGGCTTAAAAAAAATCAAGGCCAATGCATGTTTTGCTGTTTTCCTTTAGTAGCTAGTAGTTTTCTTTTTTTTCTGGTTTCATACTCAAACAACTCCCTGCAATACAATGTTTATTCTGTAAAATTTCAAAAAATGTCACAGATAAGTGAGTTACATATTCTTAATGTACATTTAAAAAGTCGGATCAATTTTGAATCAGCACTGGTTTTAAAACCCTTAAGGCTTTGCAAAGTTGTTTGAGACAACTTTAAGAATGGATCATCTGAAGAGTGGACCTCTCTGTTCAGAGACATTGAGAAGGTTTCACTTTTGGACTTTTTCAAAATCTGGATGAATAAAAGCCCTGCACAATCTGGTCTAACACCTTGATTGATACTGCTTTGAGCAGGAAGTTGGACTAGAAACCACCTGAGATCCCTTCTAGTCTGAGTTATCCTACAATTCTACAATCCTGAGATTTTTTTCTTAGTAAAAAAAAAACCCAAACAAACAGAAATTACATTTAGAGATTAAGGCAGAGTTTCATATTACCCTCAGTACCTTTATTTAACTAGAAAATATACTATACTCACTGTCAGTATAAGATGAAGCATTTTAGATTGTTTACATCAGTTGGTATTGATTGTGTCACCAGCTAACACATGCTCCCATGTTGCATATTTTTTCTCATTCTCTCTGACAGTAGACTTGTATTTCCTGGATTTGGGGCTGATTTCTTAATTTGGTCTTGGAAAGTAATATAACTAAATATATAAGAACAATGAAGCTCATGACAAGGCATGATGTAAATTTCCCTAACAGATGAGAAAAAATAATCCATGGCAGGGTCACCAAGATGATCAGGGGACTGGAACATCTTTCATATGAGGAAAGGCTGCAGGAACTGGGGCTGTTTAGTCTAGAGAAGAGGAGACTGAAGGGGGATTTCATTAATATTTACAGATATCTAAATGGTGTCAGGAGCTTGGGGTATCCCTTTTTTCTGTTGTATGTAGTGATAGGACAAGGAGTAATGGATAGAAGCTGGAACACAAAAAGTTCCATTTAAACATAAGGAAAAACTATCTTACTGTGAGGGTGAGGGAACAGTGGCACAGGCTGCCCAGGGAGAGTGTGGAGTCTCCTTTCTTGGAGATCCTCAAGACCCACCTGGACACATTCCTATGTGACCTGATCTAGGCGGACCTGCTTTGGCAGGGTAGTTGGACTAGATGATTTCTAGATTTCCCTTCCAACCTCCACCATTGTGTGATTCTGTGATTCTGTGATTCTGTGATTCTGTGATTCATATTTGAATTAATAAATATGGTCCCCCTTATTCTTTTCACAGAGGTTATGCTTGTATTATTAAATCAAAAAGGTCTACAACATGAGCTCAAGTCCTGACATACAATTATCCATGGTTTTCTAAAGTTATCACAGCTTTTGTTAGTTGCCACCCAGAATAGCTATCACCTTCAATTCTGAAAATAAGAAAGTTCACTGGTTAGTGTGATTCTGAAACTATTCCTAATTTAAATTTTGCTAGTCAATTTTTTAGTAAGTATTTTTATAGATATGATCTGGGATATGCCAGGTGGCCCCAGGTCCAGAAAATAGTCTTCATATTTCAGTTTTATTTGCTACCATCAAGTTAGCTAGAGAAAAAACAATGACCTAAACAATGTCAAACAAATGACAAAACAATGACAAAATGACAAACAATAACAAAAACAATGTCTTTGGAGAACTACAAGTTTCCTGGTGCTCACATTGTAACAACCTTGAATACTATTTACAAAAATTAAATTTAGAAAACAACATGCACTTACCTCAAGTTGACGTAAGAAGAAGAAAGTGTCATTTAGTAAAAAGGTTTACTCTATTGAAATATTAAGACAGTGACAAGTTTAGAGTTGGATCTAGACTTGCAACACTGACATTTTATTTCAATTGAAACTGAAAGACTGCACTGCATAAGACACACAGAGGGAATTAATATTTGCACGAACTCTAAAAAGCCAACATTATTTCTGGTTTCTATACACTCTCTGTGTTCTTAACGTCATTTATAAGCTTGCGACACAGGGTCAAGGGAGCCACGAAACATTGAACACACTTTAGTAGACATAAACATACTTTGATAATCCTCATAAAATAATATAGAAAAAAGTTTTAGGTATGTTGCCCGTTATTAAAGTCTTACTTTACAGCTTTTATATTTATGTCCCTGCAGTAAGTTGTTTTAAAAGCTAAAGTAAAAAATTTTCATTTTCAGTAGTGAGACTAAGGAGTTCTATTGAGATCCAGGGTAAAAGAAAGTAGCAATGGCAGAAACATTTTTTAGTATTTATTTAGTTAGATAATCTGAGTAAGAAGAGATCACTATGCACCACAAGTTTGTCTCTTTTAATGATCCTAAATTTTAACTTTTGAGTGTATTCTTTGATGGCAGAGTTCTCAGAAGGTGTAGAATATGATTTGTACTCAAGATATGGCATGCCTAAGTATGCTTTTATCTTAAAGAGGCTGTAAAACATCAGTTTGTACCAATTGGTATTATTAAGTTGCTATTAACTGTTATTATGATCAATTTAGTATAATTAAGTAAATTGCATTCATTTACATCGAACTGTTAGAAAAAGGCAGTTGAGTATTTTCTGTTGATTCATGAAGTTTATGAAAAATAGTCAGTCTTTGTGGAAGATTTCCATTTCATGACAGTTTGTCATTCCAATTAAGAATTTTTTACTTTGCATTTATGTAAAATAAAATATTATTTATCTGCAAACAAATGCACGTAGTTTATATCTTTTTATTAGATTATTTGATCATTGTAGGATTTTTTGTATACTGAGAGAGATATGCAAGAAAAAAGTCTACTTTCCCTATTCTCAGTTTCTGAAAAGTAACTGCAAGGTATGAAAATATTAACGTCAAACTTCTCTGTCATAATTTCTAGGTTTTATCCTTTTCCACTATTCTTTCTTTCTCTTTGATATCTTAGTTCTTGTTGAATGAATAAATCACTTGTAGGGACTTCAGAATAGCAAAGGGAATTCTGACATATCTGGCAATGCAGAACTGAGATCTTTACCACACAATGTTAAAAAAGTAGTATGCTCACATAACTTAATCAGTGTAATAGCATGATTTTTTTCAGAAGAAAATGTTTCTGAAAGAAAGCTAAATTGCTCATTTTCAGAAAACAAGCTGAAAAATAACATTTTACAGAAATTCTGAAAAGGAATGGAGGACTGTGACTATGTATAGTAGATATGATAGAAGCTGGGTCACTGGCACTTCTTATACATCTGTATGTGTGTTTTCACTGACAATTTAGTCAAAAGATTAAGTTTCAGTCTTTATTTCATGGGCATTCATGCTTCCTTCTTCTCACAGCATTTTGCATTAAGGAAATAATTTAGCTGATAATAAAATTGATTTTAATTGATTCAGTTCTTTATATAAGCTCTGGCCACATTAATCTGTTGTCAGATTAAAGGGAAGCCTCATTTTATGTCTTTTTGGAGAAGCCACTTCCTCAAAAAGGAGACAATTCAGACTTTTTCAAAGGAAGATTCTTTAAAGATAGACTTTATTTTGAGCTCAAGATAACCAGATTTTTAAAAGGTAAGTTTTTAAAAAAGTGAAAATGTAAAAATGTGATAGACTAAATAAAAGCTTGAAAGCAAATTTACTCATTAAATTGATTTTTTTTTTTTACTATTTACTGTTGGTCCTGAACAAAATCTTCTTCCTTCCATAGCCTTATAAGGCTCTCACCTTAGTGGCTATTTCCCATAGCAGGCAGATTCCTTTTCTTTTCAGTATTTTCCCAGTTTACACTTTTACGTCCTGTCCTTCAGGGAGATAAAGCTTATTTTCATTTAGGAAAGGAGCAATTTCCGTGCCCCCAGATGACTAACTGAAAGGGAAACACACAGAATAAAGTGGAAAGACAGCTTCCTTCTTACTAAGTAGGAGCTACAGCATACAGTATTCCCATAGCAGTGTCTGAACAAACAAGACAACTATACTACTTGTCTGCAGTACTGCATGTTCTTCTTTCTTCAGTGAGAAAAGGATGACTTGTATCATCTTTCAAACACTCATGCTGCCTCATATCTGCCTTGGTACAATTATTTTCACAAACCTTTTACTTTCAGGCTTCCAAATGCGTTGTGCAGTGACTAACAGCTTTTTTCTCCCTGCACAGACCTGGCTAAATATTCTTTTTTTTCCCCATTCTCTGGGATATGTCTCAAACAGCAGAGCTTGAGTTTTTTGGTGAAAAGATATCTAAAAGGTAAAAAAAAAAATCTTTGAAGTGACATCAAATTACACCTCTCAGGTGTGTACCACTACTTGTTCCTGTAGTTAAGGTCACATATCTGATACACAGGGTTATCAGGGTCAGAAAGGAATCTTTACTTGGCTTTCATTTCCAGATTTTCACTGAAGTACTGGCTGGAGTTTGCCAGCCAGAATCGTTTTGATATATAAATTCCACACCAATGCTGTGAGTTTAGGAAGAGGTGACCAAAGTAGAATATATCTCAGGAAAATATTTAAGAAACAGAAAGGTTTGATTTAAGTGAAGTCTATGGGCTGCTGTCAAAAATATAGATAATTTAGGACATAAAGGATGTCAAGCTAGTTGTCCCTTGGTGGCTGAATGAGTTGTCCCTTCTAGCCTGAAACTCTAAAGCCAAGAGGTTTTAAAAATATCTTAGATAAAAATAATACTCCATGCTACTTTACTATATAGTGTTTAGTTGATGTACTGTGTTCATCTGTAGAGTAAAAAAGAATATCTCTAAAATATTTTTTAAATCCTACGCTGTTTTTTTCTGTAAGCTTCTTTTGCCATAGCTGGTGTATTTTCTCTTAATTCATATGCATCTATTGAATAAAATATATTGACATCACATGTGAAAACATGAAAATGTAAAATCACTTCGTTTAGGATGTCAAAGGGCTCAGAACCTTTAAGTGTATAAAAATCCCTATTGGATTGTGTGTGTTATCTGTTTTCCAAATAAGAAAATCCATTCAGAAATAGGATCCTATAATGTTTTTTTAATGTTATTTCAAATGTATAAAAAGCATCAGTCAGTGTTGTTACTACTTTGCTTTAAAGTTAAATATTTTAAAAATTTCTTTTATTCTGTGAATAAAATTATGAACAGTCTGCGAGATTAACAATGTGGGGAATGTAGTTAGGAGTATAGATCACACATAATGGAACAGGATTTAAATATGCTTAAACACAGAATCAGCAAAAGATATGTCCTGTGGAAAAACCTCCAGCAAATACATAAATTGTTGAGACAGTATCTCTAAAAGATAAGGAATTTAGTGATAAGCAGCAATCAGTAAAAGAGGGCATGTTGTTTCTTTGCCTTTTCCACTAAAGAAAGAGAAAGGAAGGCAATTGTAAGTAATGAAGAAAAAGAATAGTTTGTGAATCTAAAAAGTAAAAATTTAGTTCAGTTTTTCATGGTAATTACATTTGAATAGATAATAGTTTTGGTAAAGTAGTTCTGCTACTGAAGTTTAAGATGTTCTCTTTTCCAGAAAAAAATAATTTCAACTAATTGGTACTATGAAAATATCTAAGATCAATAGAAAATAACTGCACTAACACACTGTACATGAAACTAATTTCTAACATTTTTACACAAGAATGACTTTCAGCTATAAAAATCTATGCTTAGTCACAGAGCAAACTGGGTAATTGTAGTTTCATTGATTGCCTATCGTTTTCCTTAATATTTCTTCAGTGGCAGATGTCATTAATGCCTTCTCAGTATTCAGCTTATGTACAGACCAGTTTACTTATTCGAGTTTATTATTGTTTAACTGTTGTGAAAATTTTTAGAGAGATGCTATTTGTATTTGAATTCACATTGCTACTACTCTCTAGCATTTACAAAGTAATTATTTCCACAGTGCATTTCCACAGTGCAAGTCATTAGAAAATGCAGATTATATACTTCGACAAAAAGGAAGTATAGTCTGAGAACTATTATAAAGCTAAAGTTTATTTTTATGAAGCATTTGACCTCCAAACAGAAATATACATTAAGATACACATAAATTATCAGGTATTTATGAGATAAAGAAATGAATAAACTCAGCCACAGGAGGGAATGTTACCAGCTCAGTTCCCCTTCTACTTATTTGTGAAAGGATTAAAATTAAATTAATTCTCTCTAAATGTACTGTGCAGGTTAGCCAAATGAACTATAAAACACATAAAGGTTTGTTTCAGATTAGGAAGATTTCAAAATTTTTTGTCTATTTAGTGTTCTTTTAAAATTCATATTTGGTTTTAATATCATAGTTCATAAATTAGATTCTCTGACTCTTGCTTCAATCCAATGCTGTCATTTCTGTGGCTCTGTCATGATCTGCCAGTGGCAGCAATGGCATCACAGTGTAACAGAGATCTTTGAGACATAGAAATTATTTTTCTACTTCTTCAGCTACTTTTGCAATACTCATTTTTTCTTTCAGGTGTATTTCAGAATGCCCTTTTTGTGAGATATTATTCACTTCCCCCTGTTGATCTGTGTAATAGTCACCATAAGTATTTTAGGTTAAATTTCTTTATCTCTGTCAAAAAAAAATTCCGAACTGAACTGAAAAAAATAATCCTAATTTTCTTGATACTTCCTGATCAACTAGTTTCCACCTTATTAATTCAGGTCTTGACATTAGTATCTTTATTTCAAAACTTTTCATGATTTTACTTCCATTTAAAATAGAAATACCTCTACACCTAAAGTATATGCACAATTCTGTTTGTTTTAATTGAATTAGCCTTTTTGCAATGGATATAACCTAAGTAAGAATCAAAGTACAGTGGAATTTATGAAACAAGAAATGTCATTTTATTACCAATGTTAATAAATAATAAATAAATTGTACTAAATGTAATAAACTGGATTTTTTTTTTCCCCAAGTAAGACCATGGAGCTAGGAAAAGTTTCAGACTATACAAAAATTAGAAATTATGAGTAAAGTCATCACTTGTGTTATATTTCAAACAACCTTAGTTTTACAATACATACTTTAGGAGGTACTGTTAGAAAGACCTTCACAGCCAATGGCTAGGAAAGTATGTTTGCAAGGACCCTGTCAGTGGCCAGTTTAGAGGTCCAATGTCTTCTTAAATCATTTGTATTGGTAATATACATCAGGCTTGACCCTACATATGTTCTAGCACTTTAACAAACATTGCAGCTGATATAAGTCCATCGTTATCTTCCTCAGAAAATGAAAAAAACATGAAGCTATCTTATCTGAAGAACACATTTAGAATCATAGAATGGTATTCCATAGAATCACTTCTTGTTGTGTTATAAATATTGAACATACTTCTTTAATTAAGCAGCTGCATTGCTAATAATACCTTGTGGCTTAGACTGTTTTTTTGAGGAAATGGCTGATTAAGCCATGCTTTCATCAAGTAGAGTAAGTGACATTCACATGGTACATGAAATCACAGATGGATGACCTGTCACATGTGTACTATTATGTTAGAAATGGAAGCCAATGTTTACGACCTTTGTGAAAAGATCATAGAATCATAGAATCATTTCGGTTGGAAGGGATCTTTAAGATCATCGAGTCCAACCAAATAAAATAGGAAGTTATAATAAAAGTGAAATAAAATGACGAGAGACATCTGCAGATTTTTCTAACCACCTTATCTGTCACTTGTTTTTCTTACCTGCCAGAAATCCCTAGACAAAAAATGTATATGTATATTCTGAATACTAATAAATACAGCATATTTTGCACCATATGAATTATTTCAATCCTTCATAAAAAGCTATGAAAACAAGTAATATACAAGTCCCATATTGAGCATATGTTGCATTATGGCATGATTAAAAAGATCTTTTTTTCTGACTATAGAAATCAAAAACCATTTACATCTCAAAACCAAGACAATCAATCACTGAAAGTCTACAACAAACATTAAATGTCAACATTACAAACATTAGGAATTGAAGGAGAAGAATAATGCAACTTTAAAAAACAAATTATAATGTTTTGCAGTTAGCTTCTAGACTAATGGAGCATCTACACCAGTTTTCTAATCTTAATGGTCACAGTCAATTAAAAAAAATGTAAAGTGAATGGATTCAGTTTAAAGAAAGTTTTATTTGTGACATCTACTACATAATCGATTTATAAGATGACAGATTTGCTAAAGAAACTGACAATTGGTATCTGAGATTATTTTTTTTTATTTAATCAAGGACATTTTTACTACTAGTGCTCAAATACTTATTTCTGAAATGGAGCATAGTGGATCACCTAAAGGACAAATTTCTAATACCACTGTTGCAGTTCAGCCTGATCTGCAGAATATTTTATTTTATCAAATTGTTTTCGTGACAATGATAGAAGAAGATATATTTTAAAGCAGGTAATGAAGCCAGTTTTGTAAGGGCTGGAATGCGAAGACTATGGTAGAGCATCCATTGCCTTAGAAGTAAGAGAACTGTGTCTTCACAACAAAATCAAACATAAACTTTCTTATGCCTGAGTCTAATATTTCCCTCCCTTCCTAATACCCTGCAGAAATCTAATCTCTTTAGGATATTGCCTATATTTATTTTTCACTGTAACTCTTTCATTTTCATGGTAACACTTAAGAAAATCAAAATTATATGCTCAGAAATGTGAGTGAAACATCTAAATGATTTTCATTAGTAGTTACACTTAGTAATCAACTGTACTAGTTTACACCTAAAAGGAATTCTAAGGCACTGCTCTGTGATTATTTTAGCAAACAATGTCATAAATTAAGACTAATCAGAGGTAAAAAGCTAAATCCTATCCAAAATTATCAAGATCTACAGATTTTTATGCAAATTGTCTTATTATATATAATTTTATGAAATTATTATAATTGTTGTAGTCACAATATTCCATCATCAGAAAAGACATGCTTCAGCAATCCTGTTTTTTTATTTTCAATGTGAATATTCTGATCAACTATGAGAACTGCATGCATTGTACTTTCTGACAGTAATATACATATTTATTTGCAAACATTAAAAGGTGTGACATTTGGAAACATTAAAAAATTATTTTCTTCACACCAGGAATGATTTCTGTGGGATAAAGGAAACGTTAAAATGTTTCCCTGCAAGCAAAAAAAAAGAAGATACTATCATAATCTAATTTTCACTGTCTTTCAACTTGTACTATACAACACTTACTACTTTTAAGTCTATTTCTTTGATTTCATGTGATATTGTAGAGGAAGTATACTCTTATCTTCAGTAGCTAAAATGCACTGATTTTAGTGACTTTGAAAAATAGTATTTTTTTTCAACACAAAGCCACATCAAAAGAGCTCCAAACAATTAGAACTAATTTAAGTATCACCATTTTCTTTCAACATACTAGAACAAAATAATATTATTCCTAGCCATGATGTCTGTTCATTCTACTTAACATCTGCAGAACTAAGTGGACATCCACTGTTACAGTGTTGAGTATGTCCTACATTCCCATCTTGACTTCTCCAGCTTCCCAGATACCATTATTCAAAATTTACATATTTTACTGCAAATTGGTTCTGATAACATTAAACAGTGATTGCAAAGCTCTAGACAGCTGCCAAATAAGCTATGTCAATTTTTCAGTGAAGTTATTTAAAGTTATAGTATGCCATATTATTCTATATTTGTTTAAATTAGATGTTAAATTCATAAAACAACACACATATTTCAAGAGTGACTCTGTCAAGTCTAATTGTCAAAAATATATATTTACCTGATAAGAAAGGAAAAATAAGTAAAGTAATTCTTATAATAATTAAGAAAATGTATATACTGTACGGAAAAGTAACTCGAGCATGTGAAGATGCATTACATTCAAACAAGAAGCAACTTCTAACTAAATCTTTCTGACATCCATGCCATTAAGATCTTAAATTCTACAATCATAGAATCATTTATTTTTGAAAAGACCTTTAAGAACACTGAGTTCAACCATGTGCACTCACATCATTGTAATTAAGCATTCCTGACTAATGTCCAGTGTCAGGGGAAAGATTTTGGTTTTTTAGTCTCCTACAGTACTGAGGGTTCAGGTATTCATAGTTTTGTTCTCTTCAGACTCTTAAATCTTTCTTAAAGTGATCAACAAAAGAATAACAATATGATTCTAATAGATTAGCCTAGCTAGCAGATTAAATTGTAATGTCTCCTGCCCTTATCCATTTTCTGTGTATCTCCTGGGATTCTTTGGTATTCTCCCTCAGTTGCCTTAAATGGTCTTGCAGAGCCTTTAATTATTTAATCACCATTCATATAGAAGCTGCTTAAAGCATTTATTATCTTTGCATCTTGTCTCTAAAAGAAATTCCAATTCTGCTTTCTGTATTTTCATATTGAGAGCCAAAACCAGAGAAATAAACAGAACTGCGTTCCTTCAAGATTTTAGATGTTCTTACTTTTAGTCGTGTCATAGTGATGTTTTTTATTCCTTCCTCATCAGAGAGGATATTACACCTGCTTTTAGCTTCCATTAGTATAGCTTGGTTTCCTGTTATTCCCTTTTTTGAGTGATAAGCACAACTGCAATGAATTACTTTTGCTCCTTTTTTTAGTATTGTCTTACACTGTGGTCTGAAGCTTGAGCCTGGTTTACTATTCTGGAAAAAAACCCTGATAACTGAATAGCAGCAACAAACTGTTGCTCTTCTCACTGACTACTCACTGCCACATCTAAGACAGCAAGGCACAATATCATGGATTTAATCACCACTTTGGTTTCCCATAGAAGCTAAGGATCCAATTGTAGTTGCCCTGAAAAGGTGCTTCATTTAGCTACATTTGGACAGATATAGGAATAAAAGGCTTAGTCTAGTGAAAAGCTTTTGTTCCTTCTGTATTCCTCTGCAAACTTTTTACAGATTCATTTACTCCTAATAGAAAAGCAGATAGCTAGTTCTCATTCTTCTTGCTGGACAAGAGGACTTGAACCTATTTTAATTTTAAGAGAAACTAGGCACCTGGAAAGCTCACTCATACTCATGACTAATTTTCTTGTAAAGTGAAGAGAAAACATTATCTTCCATGTGTTTAAAAGGTTGTGGATGCTAACAGCACAGATATTAGTACATTAGATACATCTATGTACAAAGACCATGGCATATATATTGCTTACCTCATTTTCCTTTTATTTTATAATCCTTCAGTTGCAAGTATTCTTTTACAGGAGTAGTAAGTATATCCTATTATGAGCTGCAAGTTAGTGACAGCAAAAATAAGTAATGTTGCTGCTTCAGCCTATGGATATATTTCCCAAGGTTTGTTTTCTATTAGTCACACTCTCTTTATTGGAAATTCGACTATTTCCTGGACTAAGCAGCCTGGACCTACTACACCACTACTTCCCTGTCTGAACATTCATGTTTACTATGGTACATGGTTTCCATGAGAATAAATTTATTTCCATGAAGTACAACACTTATGTGATAAGCACTGTCCAACTGTACTGTAGTTTTAAAAATTCTTTCTATGTGTTGTAGTCTACAATGCCATAACTTGATTTTTTCTGCACAGTTTTAAGTATCACTTATAGCTAATGAGATATCATTGGAATTTAATATCTAACTTAGATGATCTTTGTAGCAATTATAAACACAGACAACAGTAAGAACTTACCTAATTTGTACTTTATACCAGTATCCATCATCCACTTTAGCAGTAGTAGCGATGTTTTTGACTTCTGCTTCATCGCATAAAAATTGGTACTATGAAGTGGGAAAAATGTATTTATTACATGTTTTCTTATAATTAAACAATTGCAGGCTTGAAAACTTGAATTTAAAAATAAGAAATGGTTTCATAAAAATCTAAAGGCTGTCATGTGTATTGTGGAAAACTAATATTTCGTTAAAAATCTGGATCAGGAAGTCTATTGCACCAGAAATATACATGCAAACATATCCTTTCTAGCCTTCATGAAAATACCTTAATCTTCATGTGTTGTACAAACAGATATTATAGGCCTGATTTGCAAAGAAGTTGACCATCTGCAACCTAGCTGAAATTAACATTGGCCACGGGTGAATTTTACTTACCATTTTATGGCCTCCTTACACTTCCAAACACGTAATGTAGCATGCAGGCTAGAGCATTTTGGAACACCATTTAATTTCCTATACTAATGTGAACAAGCACTTGATTTCATGGTTTGTCTACTTGTAATTGTAGCTTGATTGTGAGCTTAGAACCATTTGTTCATTGGGCTTTAAATCTACATTTAATTGACCGGCTTTGTGAATGATTAAGTGAATTCAATTAGTTTTAACATGGCACACTGGGATCTCTGAATAGATTTTTGTCAATTAAAGTACTTTCATATTTTATGGTGCTTATGATATATTATGATATGATAAAAATATTTTTCTGCATCATTACTTTACCATGAATACAAGTAAGATGGGCTTAACGCCGTCAACATTTTCTAAACCTTGGATAACTTCCTGCCCCTGACTAATCTCATTTGTTCTGCACAAAGAGAGTCACAATATAATAAAACACAGTAAATCACAATACAACAAAATAAAGCAAAAAATAGTTTTCTTATTTTTTTCTATTTAAATGCAATTTATATACCTTTTTAGTATGATCACACTCTTAAAATATGGAGGAAAATATAACTCAAATATGCTGTTCCTATGAGTCATTTCACAATTCTTACAGAAGGATACGATTACAGTCAAACTTTTTGAAATTTTTAACAGGAAAATGGAAGATCCATTATAAGAAAAAAAGCTCCTCTTTTAATATCTTTTTATAGCCTTTTTAGTATCTTCCTATCTCTTCATAAAGCTCAAGCTTTATCTCTTCCTCAGAAAAGAATAATTTGCCAAAGGTAAAGACATACTGGCACACACACTATATGCCTTACAGTCTATAAACAAATTTGTTCCTATTTAGTTCATTCATGAAAACCAAACAAATGGCTTCTGTGATCCTGTGGAACTGTGAATTAAAATGACAAATCACATAAAAGTATTCTACTCAGAATCCCAAGGTAACAATGACACATTCTATTCCCTTACACAGTAAATTTCCTTGTGAGGGTTCACTCAATTCCACAGCCTCCCTTATCACAATTTTAATGACTTGCATATGAGAAGGTTCAGTTAGTTTGGACTTCATATATAAAACAGAATATCTTAAATTCACTTCATTCAGAATGTGGGAGATTTCAATGTCTTACCTGTAAAGTGCCGTGTTTGATGGAAAGCTGAATTAAAAAATGTCCTACTGTTTCTGGGCTCTGTTCAATGTACAGCAGTAGACCGTGAGGAGTGTAGGTCCTAAATTTCAAGTGGATGAAGTTTTGTTTGTTCAAACGTAAGCCTTGAAATTCCAGGTAAGAATCACCATAATAGTGAGCATAACTAAAATCTGTAAATAGAATTTTGAGAGATATAAGGATCCAAAGACTTTTTTCTTCTTCACCAACTGCTTTCTTATTCTGCTAATGGTGGCAAAGACATAAGATACTCTTTTAGATCTGTCAAAGAGACAGGCAAGACTAAGACTAACACTGAGGGTTTATAAAACTAGGCATAAAGGCTTAAGTGAAACCAAGTTAAACAAGCAACTAGGATCAATGCCTGAAAGAAAAGCCTATGAAAATGGTAGCACTTATTATGTATCTAGCAGATCTGGCTCACCATCAGTCAAGAAGAGTTTTTTAAACTTAGGAATTCACATAGTTTTTGATACATGAATGAGTGACTTTGAAGTCTTTGCAGAAACCACATGGTATGGAAAGGGAGGAAGACATTCCATGACCTAATTATGAAATTCACATCTTAATCAAATATGTCAACTGTTTCTATCTAAAGTAAACAGTGGGATGTGCCAGGGTGAAAGCTGAAAATTTCACTTCTGAATACATCTAACTTGTCTGTTTGATTTATCTAGGTGCCTTTTAACCTTTATCGCCCTGCGCAATACCTGTCAAGGACAAATGCAGCCCTTACTAAAATGGAAAAGGTATATGAATATATGGCTGCAGGCCAATCAGGTGACAGAATAGTACACTTAAAAAGGATGCAGTAATTTTTTTTAATCCTTTCCTTTTCTTTGTATTTTTTTCTTTCCTTTTTCTTAAGTTTTAATTCTTCTATTTTTATTCTTCCTTTCCTTTTTTGTTTGTTTCTCTTTCCTTCCCTCTCTTGCTCCCTTCCTCTCTTCTTTTATATTTTCCCTTCCCTTCCTTCTCTTTCTCTGTCAATACTTTCCTTTCTCTTTCAGATGTGTTTTTGTAAGATGTATAGTCACACTTTTATTTTTTTTTTTTGCTTGCTATTATAGCCAAGCCTCAGGTCAGTACATTTATGTGCTCACAAGAAATTAAAAATGTGTGTCCCCAGCCACACATGTAACATGAGGAGCTTAGCTCTTTCATTTTAGTACACCTATTTTGATTTTTGCAGAAAAATGCTTTAGTGTCACTTGAAGAACATAGCAAACAAGTATTTGTCTGATCGGCTTTATGAAGCTGATAAAAGTTTAAAGAATTATTACCAACTTACCCATCTTGTTAAAAATGTTAGTGCAACAATACGAACCTAGATACAATGTATAACACATAAGTGAATAGTTTGATTTTGCCTGGCTCAAATTTTAGCAAATCATCAATACAGAGATTCTGAGTATCCTTGACTGTCAGAGATCCATTTCTACTTTCCAAAATAGGTCAAATTTTAATCTATTAGGAGAACAAGTTCAATTGCAGATACATTACTACGTTTGTAGTATGTAGTAATATGTTCCTATGCAACTTTATCTAGGTTGACTTGCTTCTGCATGGGGGTTGGACTAGATGATCTCTAAAGGTCCCTTCCAGCATTACCATTCTATGATTCTATGTTTACATTCTGAACATCAATGATACTGGGATAAATTGAGAACTATTAATGTTGTACTCTTATATATCAATGTAAAACTACACTGAATTTTATCCTTTTATGACTTTTGAGAAGTTCAGAAAACCAGAATCACTGTGGTAAAATCCTGAACAAAGCTCTTAAATTCTCAGGAAGGAGTGAAAAGAGAAACAGCAATGAATCACTGATATATGCACACATATAACACACAGTAAAACAAACAAAAAAATGAAAGCAATATCAATCAATGACCAATGATGCAAAAAAGATGAACTTATGATTTGAAATTTATTTAATCTTTAAAAATTCTAGTTTGAAAAATAAACCTATATGTATAAATTTCAGAAAACTTACTTTAAAAACCCCAAATGTTCAAATTTGCAGAGAAAACTCCCTCCATTTTTCAGACAAGACAATTTATCTAAGAAAGAGCAGACACAGCTTTACAGGATTACCTCCAATCCCTTACCCTTGTTTGTTTTCCTTACTGGGTTCACCATTGAGCACTAAATCCTTCCCTCATTCCATTTGCCCTGAACTGCCCCTGCAGATGGCTTTGCTCTTCCCATGAAACCACTCACTTTTCCCCACACTCCTGAGATACGGATATCTAACCACCTCTTTTTGACTCCAGCTAAGAGACGAGCTTAGCTGAAAGACAGCAAAGTTGCATAGAATATCTCTTCCCTGGAGTCTTAATTAATTCTGTACCTGCTCAGGATTTTTGGAGTTGTGTGTTCTTTTGGTTTTGGGTTTTCTGGTGTTTTGGGTTTTTTGTGGTTTTTTTTTTTTTTTAACCTTGTTCAGTTCATAATTATGTTCACATATGAGAATAAGTCAAAATTATGTCAGTTTTTTGATGCTTTGCTAACACAAACCAACTGAGCCTCTATATATCACTACAAGAGAGTGAATTCTGTAAATCATGAGGAGAAAAACAAAAAAGGTGGGTGAGAACAAAGCAGTTCATTAATAATTCCTGAAACTATAATCTAACTCTGGTAACTGAGGCCACACTGTATTATATAGTATATATCAAGAAAGGCCAAATAAGCAAAAGGTAGTGGCATTTGCCTTTAGCTTTTTATGTACAATTGTTTAAAATACACAGAGCACTGCAGAAAAAAGTTGTACTTCATTCTGACAACCATGTCTTTTTGTCTTCCTACGGTCAGAAACAATTTTGCCTTGCAAGACAATATATGCCATTATTCCATGGATTTGAGGCCAGTTTGTCTTACGGGAAATATATTTATGCTGCTAACCAGAAAGCTTCTTAATGGAATCATCTGAAGTAAAATTGCTTCAATTGCTTCACGTCTGTAATTGTGGAAAGAATTAATGAGAGAAAGCGCTGAGGAATATCTATCAGGCTTCAGGTTTTTGTGAAACCCATAAAAATGTGCTACTTGAATCACAAATGACTACATGCTTTCCCACAATAACTATTAACAATATCCACTGCTGTGGTTTTACTTACAAAGGTTCTCACATTGTTTCTGACAGTACACAATCTGTTTTCATAGAACATAAGCTTTGTTTGTAATCCTTCTGCTACACTTACATGCATTTTTTTTTTCATTTGACCTCTGGAGTTAGCTTCCTAGATTGCTATTTGTCCTAAAGCAGAGTGCTCATCATCCAAGCTTTTAGAAAAAAAATAAGGAAAAATTGAAGCTGTATTTTATCTTTCACCCTGAATGTCTAACACATGCTTTCCTAAGAAACAGGAAAGCCCTTTGGCCTAGAAAATCTTTTTTGCTGTAGCTCACTCCCCTGTGTGTGTACAACTCTATGTTTTTCTGTTTCAAGATGTTAAAAGGTTTGAGACCTAGCTGCAGTGGCAAACACATACACAGGCAGGTCTGCAACCCAGCTGACTGGCAAGATTCATTAACCCTTGCCACTGCCTACTGGGTTTCCTACATTCCATTAAGCTTCAGCTGCATCAGCTTCAGAGTAGAAGCCTTCAAACTGTCGAGTTAAGAGCCAGACAAGTGTAGGTCTTGGTTTTTAAAGGCACAGATGAATAATAAGAACTTTTAATATGCTCATGAGCATACACTTCTGTGGGCAATGGAGTTTCTGTCTCAGGATATTTCTACATCTAATGCATACTCTGCCATTTTCATGGATTAAGGCTTTGAGAAGATTATTACAGTAAGACTTTTCTTCTTTCTACTCCTATTCTTTTATGTTATGTTACACCTTGGAATAAAACTTTCCTGTTCAAGCTATCATTTTTCCCTCTTTCATGGACACAACTTTTACTTCATTTGCAATTATTTTAATTAGAAACGCCTTACAACTTTCAAAGAGAAGGCACTGTGGCCTGTGGAAGGACACTCGTGAAAAATATGAGAAATTGGTTTGCCATTTGGAAATTTAATTTATTTTTTTGTAAAGAAGGAACAGATCTCTCACAACAGTATAAAGCCATGTTTACAAAAAAAGTTATGTTTACTTAAACCTGGGAATGCCAAGTGAAAAAAGTTTTAGAAAAGCAAAATGCAAAGGTCAGAGCAAGGACTGTTTCACTAGACTGGCTGCAGACCTCTTTGACTGCTGCTTGTGGGCAGGTCTCTCAACATGTGCTGGTGCCAATAGTTGTTCTGTCAGGTGAGGGAATTGTGGGAAGTGATGAGGTTTCTGCCTGTCATCAGGGAAAATGAGGATTTTTGCAGAAATACGTGGAAGAAGGAAGCCAAGAAACACAATGAAAGGGATCAGGCACAGCTGGAGTCCACAGCCCTACAGATCACAGTGAGGGAGGGAGCCTGTTGAGATTATATGTGCTGAAAGCTTGTGACTTCTGGCATCAAGAAGTTACTTTCTGATCAACTGGCAGACCTACAGGTGCTATGGGCACTACTGAAGGCAAACAAGATGGTCCAGGAGATCTTTCAGAGCCATCTCAGCCCAGAGCTTGTGACTGCAAAAATGAGTGAGTTCATGACTGAAGATTCTCTTCTGCTGGATATGGAGGTGACAATCTGACAGTCCAACACTGTGTCTCCAGAGGCTCACTACCTGGCAGGGCCAGGGTCTGGAATTTTGCACAAGAACTAGCAGAGCTTGCACAGCCCACACGTGGTTAACTCTTGCTGCTTTTCCATGTGGACACCAATAATGCTGCCAGGGTAATCTGATTTATCAAGAGTGACTGTAGAGCTCTGGGTGTGAGGGAGGAAGACATGAGGGCCTTGATTCTCACCATTAAGAGGGAAAGCTCTAACAAGCAGCTGACTCATACAGCAAAACATCTAGCTGTTTTGTTGACACATCTAACAAGATGGAGCAAGAGTGTTTTTGCTAACCTAGTGAAGACTTAAGAGTAGGTATGCCAGGAGACAATTACCATAAACTAAAGAGAAGTTAGGGACGAGTATGACAGGAAACTCTTATAAGTAAGATGGAGAACAGCTCTGCAGAGAGAGACTTGGGAGTCCTGATTGATAATAAACTAAACATGAGCCAGCAATATGCCCTCGTGGCCAAGAAGGCCAATGGCATCCTGGGATGCATCAAGAAGAGTGTGGCCAGCAGGTCAAGGGAGGTTCTTCTCCCTCTCTCCTCTGCCCTGGTGAGGCCTCATCTGGAGTCCTGTGTTCAGTTCTGGGCTTCTCAGCTTAAGAGGGAGAGGGAGGTGCTGGAGAGAGTCCAGCGCAGGTTCACCAAGACGATCAGGGGACTGGAGCATCTTTCATGTGAGGAAAGGATGTGGGAACTGGGGCTGTTTAGTCTGGAGAATAGAAGACTGAAGGGAGATCTTGTTAATATTTACAAATATCTAAATGGTGGATATCGGGAGGTTGGGACATTCCTTTTTTTCTATTGTATCTAGCAGCAGGACGAGGGGTAATGGGATGAAGCTGGAACACAAAAAGTTCCACTTAAATATAAGAAAAAACTATTTCACTGTGAGGATGACAGAGCAGTGGCACAGGCTGCCCAGAGGGGTTGTGGAGTCTCCTTCCTTGGAGGTCTTCAAGACTTGCCTGGACATGTTCCTATGTGACCTGATCTAGGTGACCCTGCTTCTGCAGGGGGAGTGGACTAGATGATCTCTGAAGGTCCCTTCCAACCCCTACCATTCTATGATTCTAGGAAAATGAATTTAACTCAATATGTGCTGTTATAGGATGGATAAGCTTCTCAACCAGTGACACTTGAAGAAAAAAAACACAAGTGCTGCAAAGAATTACAGATTGCAAGTCAGGTAAAATATCATTGAATTTTGTTAGCCCTCCCCATCATCTCATTCTCCCGAGTATTCATACATAATACCCTTTTAAATTACATGAACATATACAGAATGTTAAAGTTCAACAAATACTTTTGTGAATATATTGTTGGAGAGATTAGTGCTTGAAACAATTCTTCAATCACCTTGAAACAAATAATTTCACTCTTAATTCATAATTAAGACTTCAGTCCTCTAATCAGGATGGCACAAAGCAAGTTCAGCCATGATACTTTGCTGTGAAATTCTATATCTTGGCTTATTTATTCACTTTCTGAGGAACATGGGAAATACATAAACAAAAAGTAAATTTCATTTGTATCACTTTTAGCTTGAAGTTAACTACTGAAAAAAAAAGAGAGGCGATTTTTATAAATCAGTCTTTCTTAGGCGTAAAGCAGTTTAGTGGGAATTCCATTCCTAGATGGAACTGATATCTTCAGTAAAATATTACTGTTCTAAACCCTGGAGCACATTTTCAAACAATGACCCTAACCAATTATAGTTAAATACTTTATCAAAGCTATAGCTTATCCAAACTTTGTACTTCATACCAATAAACCATTCCACAAACCAAAGTGCCATTTGCACTTCCTTCATTCACTTTTTTTTCCGTACAATTTTTTTTGCACCTAGATCACAGTTGATAATGAGAATCTGCTTTTTGCAGGTGCACACTACCTTTTTCATGTTACCAACAGGCATGCACGATTTTAATTGTATTTCAATCACTGTTGAAGGTTCCCAGATACAAAAAGAGAGGAAAAACTATTGTCATGACAGAGGAAGGATCCAGAATGGTGTTCATGTTGAAGATGAGAAGCCTTCAGGGAAGGTTTGAGGGAGAGCTAACAGCAGTCTTTCAGTACACAAAGAGAGGATATTGAGGATATAGTCAGGCCCTTTGTAGACAGGAATGACAGGAGGATAAGAGAAAATAGTCTTAAATTGAAACAGGTAACTTATACAGTATAGACACGGTTGCTGTCCTAACTACAAAGAGCTAGTTTTGTGATCTTTGACAGTGAATTTAATGGATAGTATTAATCATATGGTGCTTTTTTTTAACCTCTTTTGGAGCCTCCTGTCTCAGGTGGTCTATGTATGTAGCAATGTTTTTCCTTTACTCTCAGTATGCTCAAAGTACCTCTTTACGTTTCCATGTTTTATCTCAAAAAAGTGCATTTCATTGAGTTTTCACATTTAATGAGTCATGTCAATCACTCTCTTTTGCATTCTAAAATAAAGTCATTAATTCCAGTGAGTCCTGGAGGACAGCCCCAGCAACATAATCCAAAAGTTTTATTCTTTATTCTCCCAAATACAATAACCATCATCTTCAACCACTATTTCTGTTTTCAGATATAATATTTGCTGGTGATACCAAGCTGGGAGAGTGTCTAGACCTGCTTGTGTACAGGAAGGCTCTTCAGAGGGACCTGGAGAGGCTGCAGTGATGGGCTGAGGCCAGTCATATAAGGTTCAATAAGGCCAAGTGCCAAGTCCTGCTCTAAGGCCACAACAACCCCAGGCAATGATACAGATTTGGTGACAGAGCGCATGGAAAGCTCTCTGGCAGAAAAGGACAACAGTGTGCTCACATGGTCAAGAAGGCCAATGGCATCCTAGATTGTGTCAGGAATAGTGTGACCAGCAGGACCAAGGAAGTGACTGTCCCCTTGTACTCAGCGCTGGCGAGGCTGCACCTTGTATACTATGTTCAGTTCTGGGCCCCTCACTACAAGAAAGACGTTGAGGTGCTGGAGCATGTCCAGAGGTGTGCAACAAAGCTGGTGAAGGGTCTGGAGCACAAATCTTTTGAGGAGTAGCTGAGGGGATGTTTAACCTAGAGAATAGGAAGCTGAGAGGAGACATGATCATTCTCTACAACCACCTGAAAGGGAGTTGTAGTGAGGTGGGAGTCAATCTCTTCTTTCCAGTACTGAGTGATAGGACACAAGGAAACATGTTCCAATTGCACCAGAGAAGATTTAGATTTGACATTAGAAACAACTGTTTCACCGGGAGGCTTATTAAGCATTGGAACGGGTTGCCTAGGGAGGTGGTGGGGTCACCATCCCAGGAGATCTTCAAAAGAGAGACAGACAAGGTGCTGACAAATATGGTTTAGTTCAGTGTTGGACTTGGCCTTTGGACTTTAGTATTAGATTAGTGATTAAATTCAATGATCTTAAAAGTCTTTTCCAACCATAATGATTCTATGATTCACTGTGATATGCCTGATCTTTGGTTCCACATTACATCCACACAGTCACAGTGAATCTATATTTTATGCTGTCAAAGAAGTCTGTACTGTATGTCTAGGAGAGAGTTGTAGTTATGTTTTTCTCTAAAAGTTGAAGTGTTCACTAATGTGGCATGCTAGACAACAATAAAATGTGGTTAACATCCAGAACAGTTGCCAGTGCAGCCCACAAGCAGCGTTCAAGCAAAGAAAACAACAGTTAAGAATAAATCCTCTTTATTGTTTCTTTGTCACGCTTACACAGAGCTACACATTTGAGTAGACTGAAAAATTTTTCTGAAAGGAAAATATATATTTAGAACTTTCGTTTCAGTTCTGCTTTTTTTTTTTTTGTTTTTTTTAAGTCATTCACAGCCTCCACACTTCTAGCCTAAACATACACACGTACACAAACACATGCGTAGAATTCAACTGCCTTAAAGGAATGGAAAAACAGAAAATCAGAAGGTCTTTGCCTTTCCTGCAATTAGTGTGTATCTTTCCTCACACGTACATCTGCCACGTCTGCACATTCATGTTGTCAGTCCTAATCCCTTTGTGTTCAAAAGTTATTCTGCAATGCTTTTGATAGTTGGATCTGCACTTACTCTCCCTGCTCACTCCATAAAGGGGAAAATTGGCTATATTTTCTATTAATTTTCGGTTTCCTCCATTCTGTTCAAGAATTAAAAAGTACAGTTAGAAATAACAAAAAAATCTATACATACAAGACTTTCTTACACAATGCATTTTTCAATAATTAAAAACAAATATTTATATGCACTAACAATAAAGATCTTTGGAAAGCAGAGAGAAGCCAACACTGCAACACAGGGATTTATTTCATGAAAAGTGGAAGCAAAATCCCTTTTAAAAAATGTAAATGAATTATTTGATTATTATTTACAGTATTTGGATACTGGGTGGAAATGGACATTAAATTTATTTATGTCCAAGGATAATAGTAGATTATAGTCACAGTAATAGTTTACATTTAATATATATTGAAGCATATATAGGCAATACATATGAAATTTCTGGATATATAAAATACATAAATCTCACACTTTTAAAAATCTCTTGTGAAGGAGGAAGAGAACTTCTTTTAAACTATTGTTTTTTTTTTTTTTTTGCATAAAGGAAACTAACTGAGCACCAGCAAATAGCTCTATTTTTGACCCTCTTCTATGACTCTTATGGGCCAAGAAAAAGAGCTTCTGGAGAGCTCCCCATGGAAAGGAGCATTTGAAGTGCTGGACTGTGCCCAGCAATCTGGCCTATGTCTCACATTGGCATATGGTATATGCCAGGAAAACATTTGGGCTCCAACAATCTTTCAGAAGTATAACTTAAATGAGTCAATTTTAAACTAAATGGCAATCAGATACACCCTTTTTTTCCTGCAGGTATAACAGTTTAGAGTGCTCTAACTCCTGCACCTTTATTCCTGAATGCAGAGAATTCCTGAATTACTTTGAAATTATTTTAGGATGATGGATACTCAGTTGTAATGCCTAAAATGAAGCTTCCAATTTCTGTTGATTTCTATTCCAATTTTCACTGATGCCTGCAATCTGACAGCCAAATTGATGGTCATTTACAGACAGTCAGGTCAGCACTTTCAATTTAACATCTTTCCAGAATCACCTAGCACAGGTAAACTGTGGCCGTGCTCTACTTTGCCAGAACAATTACGATTACATTGTATTTCTGGAAGTAATTATTTGCTATTCATGTAGGTGATAAATATATGTATTTCAACCCCTTAAAACTCCATATATATATATGCAGTTTATCTAAAATTTTGGGGTTTCCTCTCTCTCATTCCTTATACTTACTGAATTTTGAAAACATCATGCTCATGCAATGTGATCTTTTTCTAATGCTGTTACTTGCCTGTGAACAATGCTTTATTGTCAGTTTTAGCTACTTACATTCAGATGTTAAATTTTCTCTGCCTGTTTTTGCACTCAGATATCTAACAATAACAGATGTCTATCTGCTATATTATCTTTTCCTGGGTTTAGCGAACCCTTACTGAGGTCCTGTCCTAAAGCAACTTTTGGTGTATCCCACTGACATTTAAATTAGATTGACAGAAATGTCTTCTCTAAAAGCAAGACCTACAGAAGACTGACATACAAGACATGTTAATTGGTCCAATGGACTTGAAAATCTTTATGGTTTTCTTGTCTTTTCATTTACCACTAAGGGTCATATTTAATGCTACTCCTACTACCATCAGTGCTAAATGAATTCCACCAATAATCAAACCAGAAACTACAGCTGCACGACATAAAAAAATTGCTGATAGTGAAATATTGAGATAAATTCAGGATAAGATATCTGCAGTACAGTTTAACCAAGTTCAAGGTTTATAAGAACGGTAGTATAATAAAAACTCTGAGGCACTTATTCTAATGTTAATGAGTACTAATACTAATTTCTGGACTCTCCAGCTTGAGAGACAGGGAACTTGTAGAGACAATCTAGTGGAGGACTACCAAGATGATCAGAGGACAGGAACAATATCAGCTTAGTGAGATGAAATGAGACTCATGTGACTGCTGTTTGCCAGTCAGATGACATTTTTCAATGTGGATTTACTCAAAATGGATAATGCAGAGAGGTTTTAAGTTTTACTGCAATTATCAGGTGAATAGGAGAAATTCTCTCATTGAAGGTATAAAAACATATCAACATATCAAATAAGGTAAAACCTCAGCTGTGTGTGGTTCTACTTCAGCTATAAGGTGTGTTGTTTCTTTCCTTTTTGTATGGACCATAAGGGACATAGAGAGGATCAAGTACTATTACAGTAGAAATCAGGAACATTACACCTTCAGGATAATTTGGCTTTCTCTCAGCAGAAGTTCACAAACCTCACTAAAATATTTCCCTTCTGTTGCCCTTTCTACAAAGTACTGACAGCTGGCACACAGCCAGTACCAGGCCCAGTGACACTACTTGAATGTTGATAACTCCTATGGCTGCGAAGCATTTGAGCTACCACTGGGAGAAAAACAGATGTATCCATAAGAAACCAAGCTTTTTCTACTCATAAACCAGCTTGCTATTTTCAGTCTTACAACTAGACTTTGAACAAACAGAACTGAATTAATTTTAACATCTTATTAACTATTTTAAAGATTACAAGCAATACCAAAGGTCACGGCTTTAAAATGTCCTCTATAGTGTGGTTACTCTAGAATGCTGGGAATAGCATAATAATAAAAATCTTACAATGAAGTGGAGGAAGTACACACTAAAAGCACAAGGTCCTAAGTCTTTAACACAAGAAAATATAGGCCAATATTCATCCTTCTTCCCCTACCCCCTATACCAAGTCAATCACTTAAGCAAGATTATTTTCTGACTATAAAACAGAAATTCGGGAAAAAAAAAATCAAAATGGTCAAATCCACTGATAAAAGGGATGGATTTTTAAAATTTCTTTCATGGTGTTTTGTTTTTTTCTAATATAATTAAAAAAACATCGTGAAGAAGGGGAATGGACTATCTGACTATGGGTTGCTTGAAAGTAGCACTTACAGCAATACTGTGTACTCTATGCATTTAGTTGAGGTTGCATAAAAGGTATCTAGTGTGCAGAAGGATAATAACTCTCTGGGAATAATTTGTTTTTATTCCAGATCCAAATCTTCACAGATCCAACATTTTGATTTATTAATTCAGCTTGAATTTTCTTGGCAGTATGCTGCTATGGGAGAAGTGACATTCAGGTGATTTGCTGACAAATATTATAAACAGTGTACTTCTTCCTGTTGAAGGTTACTGTAGAAAATCTCATGGATTCCTAAGATTTAAACTATGCTTGTCCTGAAAACCATCTCTCCCCAGTCATTGATGAAATACTGTGGCAAGATGGCATTGTAAGGCTTGCACAGTGGCTATACTTATGCCTCATAATTTATGGTAATTACTTTTACCTATTAATGGCACACACTTCACTAAACTGACCACTATATAAGTACATATGTTGTATTTACTGCAGATGCAACTTTGCATAATCCTATATTTGCCAAGTGAGTTGCAGTTAAATTGGCCAAATACATGTTTCTGTTTTCAGTATGCCTTGTTATGGTCACGAATATGTATGTCAGCTCTCAGGGTGGTGTCAAAACTGTTACTGGGCAGATGTAGTTGCTGCAGAATCTGTCTTTATCTTGGACATACAGAACCTGAAAACAGTCTCAACTGAAGCTACACCTTCAAACACAGGTAGTATTCACAGTAGTGCCCTATAAAGCTGTCTTTTAAAAATAGGGCTGATGCTATTGATCCTAACAGCAAAGCCACAGTACTCTCAAATAATACCTCATTCACATTTTCTGGTGAAGCTGTGACTCTTTCAACTAATATCTTACATGTAGTACTATGTTCAGTCTGTCTATACCTCTCTACTTTCACCCAGAGTACTTTGCTGTGAAAATATGTGGCTGACATGAAAGAAATACTAAAGCACTCAATTAAGACCATGGCAAGCCTTAGTTCTACTTCCTTCATCTTAGATCCAATATTAAAATCCTGTAGACTGTCTTGTGTTGGTATGCATTTTACTCCAGCTTAACTTATGAATTCTAATGAAGATCTGTATGAATATAAGGCATCAACAAAAAAATTACTCAGTAAATGTTAAAAACATTTATCATTTGCAGTATTAGCTTCCCTGATGATGTCCAATATAGGAGGCATAAGACAGATGCATACAACATACCATTTCCTATTTCTGAGTCACAGTGGTCTAAGGTCTGCTAATGTGAACAAGTACTGTGGAAACAAATACTGCCATGAATATTTAAGAATACAAATAAGGAATGAATCATTAATAACATAGCAGACAAATGTTTCACCACATAAAACTCAGTGAATGTTTTGAAGGTCACACAAATGAAGCTTTAATTAAAAACAGGATCAGAAAATGTAGTGGGTGTCATTTATGACACACAATGTATTGAAGAACACCAAAATGTATAAATTATGTATATATATATATATATAATAATGTAATATATGGTCCCAGCTGCTTTCCTTCCTTTTTTGTATGTGATCTAGTCACTTGCAACATATAAATGCAAATTCTTATCTGGTAGCTTTTTAGTATGGGAACTGGTAGCTCAAAGGATGGGTAAGATTCAGAATGATAGTGCAGTTTAGGTAATTTATTTCAAAATACACATTTGAAGTAATTTATATGCTGAAAAATTTAAATTTAAATTTGGAGTTCCAGTGTAATCACTGCAGAATAATTTCCCCTGTGTAGAACTTACAAGTGCAAAATGAAGCCCTCAGACAAATTTTCAGTAGCAAAGATTTTACATGAATCATGAAGATAAGATTGAAGTGTACAGACACAGGACACCTTCTGAAATAACGATGCGTATGGAATTTGTCTGTGGTAATGAAAAATAGGAAATTTCTTGTTGCTTCAGAATAAATACAAGTGTTTGTGCAGTGTTTGGCTGCACTGTCTGTGGTTTAAATGCAGATTGGGCTATGAAGAAACTTTGCTCTTTTTGGGATAGAGGCTTTCTAAACAAGAATTTGTGGAAAGTTCTCCCACTTTGATCATTACATGGAGTTAAACAGAAATGTAATTGCAAACCTGAGGGGACATGGATGATAGGTAAATGGTTTAAAAATGCTGGGTAGCTGGCTTTTGGCTAGGGCTGCAAAACAAAACAGTTACACACGCACTTTTGTTTGTGAAGGAAAAGGTGAAAGCAAGGTGAAGATGTCTGCTATTAAAATGACAGAGGTAACTAAGGTGGCAAGAACAAGAACTTTTGCTTCTGAAGAAGTCATGATATTTGACTGTGTTACAAAGGCATGTATGTATAGTTGAAGTTTTTTCAATAGATCTCAAAGATAAAGATGACAACAACAAAAGCTGGAAAGAGTGATTGAGTTTAGAATAGGTCCAATGGTATGTATGGAGCAGATGGTGGTAGAAGATAACAGCCTCCCACATAGATGTATGCCAGTTAAAACTAAGAATATATTGTGATTCTAGTAAATGAGCAACAACAAAATTATCCAAGCTAGTAAAAGATAGTGTAGAGGAGAAACCAGGCATCAGAAGTAATGTCACTAATGGAAGCTGAGAGGAAGGTAGGTGTACAGATTTACATTTCATGTCAAAGAGAAAATGGCTTCTCACATTATGGCATGGTGCTGACTCTTTCACAATTAAGTGGAAGAACTAGAAACTCTAGGAGATAAAGTTTTTAAAATGATCTTTCTCTGAAAAAGAACTCTGAAATTCTTCTATCAATCAGCTCTGTACTATTGGTCAGATGAATGTTTTCAGATGTCTTATTCATATGTAACTCAGAATGGTCATAAAGTGAAAGTCAGAAATGAAAATGTCACGTTAAGCTTTATAATAAATTCTTATGGCCTCCTAATCCTAAATACAACAGTCACGAATAAGAATCGAGAGAGAATTAGGAAGAAGATGGGTAAAAATACTATCTACTCTTGATACCATTTAAGGTAAAAATATTACAAAACCAGCATCTACTCTTGATTCTGTTTAAGGGAAAATTGAAAACAAACCTAAACTCTTATTCTTCAGGTGTAACAAGTTTGCATAACAAAATTCTAGTAGCAGGTGAGGGGGATTACAGGGGTGGCTTCTGTGATAAGCTGCCAGAAGCCTTCCCTGTATCTGATAGGGTCAACGTCAGATGGCTAGAAGACAGATCCACCTCTCACCAAGGTTGAATCAATTATTGACTGAGATAACACCTCTGGGATGAAATATTTAAGAAGAGAAGAAAAGTTATTACACAGGAACAAACTTTGTCAGAAGAGGAGAATGAGAGCAACAACCCTGCAGATACCAAGGTCAGTGAAGGAGGGGGAAGAGGTTCTGTAGGCACCAGAGCAGAGGTTCCCCTGCAGCCTATGGTGCAGTCCATGGTGAGGCTATGTCCCTGAAACTATGGAGGCCTCAGGGGAGCGGATATCCACCTGTAGCCTGGGGAAGACTGAACATCAGAGTGAGCAGATGCACCTAGAGGAGGCTGTGACCCCTTTGGTAAGCTCACATTGGAACAAGTTTCTGGCAGGCTTTGGGGGGGCATAAAGGGAGGAGCTCACATTGGAATGGGTTTGCTGTTAGGACTTGTGACCCTATAGGAGAAATCATGGAGCACTGTCTTCCTTGGGAAGGAGCCCAAGGGCAGTGTGAGGAATCCTCCACCCGAGAGGAAGCAGTGGCAGAGATGATAAACTGACAATAACCTGAGTTTCCTCTACCACTGAAGGGAAAGAGGTAGATACCTGTGAAGAATGGTGAGAGTGGAGGAGGGAGAAGTGTTTTTTAGATTTAGGTTCAATTTCTCATTACCCTTCTCTGTTCTGTTTGGGAATAAATTAAACTAATCTCCAAGTTGAGTCTGTTTTGTCTGTGACAGTAATTACCAAGTGATGTCCCTTGTCCTTATCTTGACATTGTTATATTTTCTCTACCCTGTCCAGCTTAGGAGAGGGAGTTGCTTATGTCCGTATTAATCAGAGTAATTCTCTTGCTCTATTCTAGTATATAAGTCTGGACCACAGAAACTAACCCACAACTTTATGAGGTGGTACAGAAATCATGCCAGTTTTATACAGTTATTAGCTGTAAAAAGTTATTGTACTTTCTGTGTCACAGTAAGCCTTAGTTCTCCTTTACTGAGAAGTTACTGTAGATAGAGACAATGCTCTCACAATTGCTATTTGTCAATTCACTTACAAGGCAAATCTACTCAGTTCCTTCATAGTTTTTACAGAATAATCTATTTCTTTTACTAGTTTATAAAAAAGTTCCCTATGGCTAAAAAAGTTTATATCACTAAAAATTGTTGCTAGAGCACCAATCCCAAAGAGAAAAAAAAAAAAAAAACATATATAGCTATTTATATTTAAAACCCATTCTGCAGGACAGCAGAGGTTCAGAATTAGTATTAATTAAATGGATCACTTGGTCAATTGCTGGGTTATGTAATTTATCTATACAAATCTAGAAAGCAGCTCTGTATGACATTGTCCTATTCAGTCAATGGAGAGAGAAGTCCAGTA
Source organism: Colius striatus (assembly GCF_028858725.1). Classification (NCBI taxonomy): domain Eukaryota; kingdom Metazoa; phylum Chordata; class Aves; order Coliiformes; family Coliidae; genus Colius; species Colius striatus. Next base: position 19,439,122 of record NC_084760.1, on the reverse strand, counting down.
GGAAGTTGAACCCATCTCAAAACAAATTTCTTAAAGAACAGAAAGAAAACTCTTCAAAGACTTCCTTTTACAGGCACAAAGACCCTAGATTTTATATTAGTCACTTGCTGAATTACCGATGTGTAAAAACAGTGAAGACAGAGGTTTTAGTTTGGTTTTATAGATCTCTGTGCATCCAAGCAGCACATTCACTACAACTCTAGTCTGCTTCAAGATGGGCCCCTTATAGTTCTGAGTTTTAATGGACCAGATGTCTGTAACTTCACATAAAATATTTCCTAATGTGCCTATCCCCTTTTAAGATAAAAACTGGATATCAATAAGCTGTTTACAGAAAAATCAGTGTTGCAACTTTATATCCAGTCCTTAGTATCCTTCACCTAATTTTATGATTGTTTATATTGATGAAGTGATATTAACTGGGAGTAAACCCAGCATATTTTCTGCATCTAGTGCATAACACTAATTTTTAAAAATAATCTATATATTTATCTTCAAAGTTAAAAAAACCCTTTGTAAAGGACCATTTTACCTGCTTCTGATATCTCTAATCTCCTCAAAATGTAAACAATCAATACAGAAATGTTTGAGGAATTTGAGGAAGGACTAAGGGAAAAATTAGAATTTGTATAGAAGCTGGTAACAGTCTTATTTCACAGCCAAGCCCATGCAGAATTCTTATCTGTTGTTGTTCTGTTATTCAATTTTCTGCCTAATCTGGCAATATGCCAAGCACTTCTGTCTAAATGTACTTGTTACCTCTCACAGAAATCCAAACTCAGCTCTGGTAAGCCCAGAGTTTACCCGTCCTATATAAAATACCAACTAAGAAAAACACTATTGTCCCTGATGCCTTCAAGTAAAGATTACCCAGGAAAATCAAACTACAAATACTGACTTATTCTTAAATAGCACACAACAGCAGTCACTGAGGAATTATTGGAAAACACTGGATTATGTATTTGAATAAAACAAAGAGGAAAAAACCTGCATAAAATAAGTCACTATTTGGAAATTAGAGCATACTATTTATTTATTTATTTTTATAAGTAAGTCAGGAATTGTCAGCAGACATAGGTAAGGATGGGAAAAAAAACCTCTTATTGTCACCAAATAAAATGTATTAAAAAATTATTCGCTATAATCTTGGATATGTTGATGTTTCATTTGCCCACCTCTGTTTAAAATTGTCTCCAAAATCCTGATTTGATTTGTTAGAAATGTTAGATAAGAAAAGTAAGCATTTTGAAATGGACATTTTCAGACATTAAAAAAAATATAAAAACAAGGAATAGCTGCCTGTTATAGACATGTGTGTGATAGCTATGATTTTCACCTTAAATATTCATATGACAATCACTTGGTTAAAGACAAACACTATAGAATTAAAGATTTATTGTTTTCAATTGTTAATACACCAAAAATAAAAAAATAGTTGCAGTATATTTTTTTAACAATGTGAGCACATATGGTACATACTTTTGGTGAAACTGTCATTAATGAAAACAAGAAAGAGCCTGAAATACAGAGGTCTGGTCCTGAAAAGTTATGTTAGCTCAGTACAGAAAGATTTAGAGTGTAATGTATCTTATGGCAGCATGCAATGTCTGTATTACTTAGGATGGTCTTTCCAGAGTTAAAGAAATATTGAAAGCATTGATTATAGCTGTTGACGCCATTCACTTTATCTTCTGTAATAGATTTGTAAAGATCTTATGCTTCTTTCTCTTCATGGGACAGGAAATTTATGGTCAATTTGGTTGTTAAGGAAAACTTCAGGCCAGCACATAATGACTATGCTTAACATTCCCAAGTGAATTTCATTCTCTCTAATATTATAAATAAATGATAGGGAAATTAGAAAAACAAAATCCAAAAAGGAAAAAAAGAGAACATTGCATAGTTAGGGGCACACAGAAGATCCAGCCACTGTCTTTTACAGCCCACCCCAAATAATTATTTTTCAATGGAATAAAATTAAATTATTTTACTTTAAATGAAATAAAATGCTGGAATTTGATCTTATATCTTTGGAATTTTCAAATTAAAGTTTTAAATGAAAGTAAATTCCCAATAATGCCAATTGTGAGCATTGAAAGCTACATTCTCGTGAATAAGAAAACTCCATGTCTTTTGTTTTCATCAGCTTTGTTTTCAAGCTTTTCTTTCTGCATAAGTAGAAATTTTATCAACTTGCTAAGGATAGAAACAAAACTGTCCTGATGCTGATAGTTATAAAAGTCTAATGAGGATCAACTTCTTATGGCACAAGAAATGAGCTGAAACAACATTAAACTGATCAGCACATGGAGCTCTGTGCAGAGAGTTAAGAACTTAAAACCAGCTTCCTAACTAAAAGTACAAAGCATGCTTTCCTATCCATAAGGAGCACGGTGCTAAGCACTCTGAAGGAAGGAACAGTATTTTCTTCTCTTATATGGACAGTTGGCATATTTAATACCTGACGACAATTCACATATACAGACACATTACAGCCAAGGGAGACATATATTACAAAACCCTTGTGCCTGAAAAGGTTTAACCTACAGCTCTCATCTTCCTTAGAAATGTTATGGATCGTATTAATGTTTTAATACTGTCATTCTGCAGAACTGAATTTCAAATCCACTGGGACAGAGAAATGGTGGGAGATGTCCAAGACTTCTAGCTGTAGCCCAGTGAACAAGGCTGACACATGGATAGAAACATTAGAGGACTTGTGCATTGCAACAGGATTTTGACTGTATGACTTCAACTGTTCCATAGATATAGAGAAGTATAGAATTCAGATCACCTTTAAACACTATGAAATTCTATCTTAGTAAACAAATGAATAATTTCTTTATGGAGGCTGAGAAGAGAAGATATATTTGCAAATGAAATCTGTGAAATGTTATGCATTTTTGGTGTATTAAATCAGTTGCGCTATGCCTCAAAAAAAATCCCACCAGAACTGCAATGGATTAAACTGCTTAATTATTCTGGAAAAGATATAAACAGATACACTGGTCTTGAAAAAAATCTAGACCAATGTAAAGATAGCTATCTAAAAATGCAGTTTGCTAAACGGTGTATATTTGTTTGGGGGGTTTTTTTGTTTGTTTTTTTAAACATAACTCAGGGAATTGATTGAGCACCATCTCCAACAGAGTGACCATGACCAAATCCCTGTACTGTTTCTTTCTGTCCCCTTAAAACAAGATCAAGAACTATGCGGTGCTTGTGGAATTAAGCATGTTTGAACAATAATCCAAAACCTGTACATAAAGCAGGAACCTAGCTAACACTGGGTAATAGAAACCAAGGAAAAGAATGGCTGGGAATCTGAGTCCTCATCAGCTGAAAGGTGTCTGATTCAGTATCTCCTGCAGATCCATCCACCTGGAAGCTGAAGGCCAGAAATTTTTGCTGTTCATCGACATGTACAATTGCACTTTCGAAGAACTAAACAGGTACCATTATTTTCCTTTACAGCAGTGCCACAGAGGTGATAGTAGTGACACTGTTCATCTTTATGCTACAAAGCAATTTTTACACTCTTCAGCCAGTGAGAAACTTTGTTTCATTTGTTTCTCTGTCTAGAACTCAGTATCTGTGTCTTCTATGTATTAGCAAATGTCCTAGCTACTATATAGAAAGCTAGCACAGAGGGCATTTTGTCCCTCAGAGTGGCAAAATTAATGAAAAACTTGAGGAGGAAAGTATAGATTTTGTAGTCTTAGATGAGGGCATTTCTCCGAGAGCAGGGAGCCACAAGAGGATTCAGATTTGCTTTATGGTGGATGGAGAGACAAGAACACTTATAACATGGTTTATATGAATAATTTTAGATGCATTTGTTGAGATGAATCACATCCTCAAAACAGCTATTTCTCCGCATAAAGGCAGTATAGTGTCAGACACAAAATCCTGCCATAGGCAAAAGAGAAAACACCATTTATATGGCTGCAAGAAATAGTATTTGAAAGGTCTCATAGCACATACTATATAATTACTATAGAAGTGCCTCATTAGTTAATATAGCTAAAACTAAGTATTCCTACTATCTCTCACTTTTCTAGCTGTCACGTACTTAGTGTGTACTGCTGTGTTCCAAGGTTTGCCATTCTTCCTCAGCAATGAGCTGTCAGCATCCTTAGGCCTGCACCAGAAAGTGTTATATTTCTTTCTTCTTAGGCTTGGAGTCTTCTTTTTCTTCTTCTGTTTTCTTCTCCTGGGCTGCCAGCTGCAGCCTGACAATGATCCTTAGGCACTGTGCAATGGCTTGTCAGGCATGTGTATATCACTCACACCCCAGTTGTGCAGTACAAGTTCAGATTAATCTATAGATTAGTAAGGAAAAAAGGCTATTTTATGGTTATTTCTAAGCTAATAGAGAACTCTGGAAATGACTTATTATATATTTTGACTGTACAGGACTTAGTGTTGAAAAATGTCTGGGCCAAATCTCTTACTAGAACAGTTTAGAGACTTCAGCATGATGAATCCCAAACTCCATCTGTGTTTCAATCTCAGATATGATTGCTAGTAGAAACTTATCTAAATCAAAACACAGTCTGATTGATCACTATCTCAGATTGTGGAAGTTAAAAGATCTACATTTGTCCTATTATAAAAATAGCCTTCTATAATCATTCAATGTTGATTCCACATATTTTACGTCCTATAGAGGGAAAATGTACATATCAATTTTTTCTATATTCCCTCTATCCTCATCTATTACTCTAGATAGACAGAAAGTCCCTGTTTTTAAAATTTATATGTAGAATATTTTAACAAAATCAAATTTTATCATATAAACCTCTTGTCATTTATGTTTTCTGCTGCTCTTGTGACTTTTTTTCGTTAAAGTTGCCTTGGAATAGTTTGATAACAATTCTCACAGCTTATTCAATACATATACTCTGTACTGACAATGAGAATGGTAATAAGAACAACTAAATTTAAAAGGTTAAATTTTCTCATAATTAATTTTAAAGGCAATTAAAAAATGTGGTGGTAGTTCACATTGATCACTTGTAACAGAACTGCTATAGTGGCTTGGCAACAAGGAGCAGACTTTCTTGAGAAAAATAAGTATCTCCGGAACCTATAGAGATTTGCCTATAACACAAAGAGGGAGCTGATAATCATTGGCAGGTTGGTTTGTCTACTGTGAGAGTTCTGTCTGCATGTCTTTTTGTGATTAAGAGTTTGAAATTCTCTGTTTAGATTGCCAATGGTGTTCTATTCACTTTATTTCTTTGTCTCTACTTGTTTTGGCAAACTAACAGCCATGAAGTGAATCTGTTGACCAGTTCCTCTGTTTGGCTTGCAGTATGTTCATTCAGCATGTGATTAATTTTGAGCCACTGCTGCTGGGGAGACTTTTTCAGAACAGTATCTTTTAATGGTAGTATAAAGAGTTGTGTTCGCTTTCACAGCACGTTTCATTCATCAGTATGTAGAATATGTTCAAGTCCAAACATTATTGGTTTCTGTGCTGTGTCAACCAAAGACCATAACTACGTCCAGACTTGACAATTTGCAGAGAACCATAAAGAATAAGACCTGCATCACTATTCAGCTCAGACCAGGCCATGAAACCACCTGCAGTATGAATGGTTAGAGAACTTTGTGCCTACCCTATGTGGCCCATATTTTTGTAGTTCCTGACCTCTCCAGTATGAAAAAGCCCCATGACTGCCTGCTGCAAAAGTTAGTGGGGTTTGAAGACATTGTAAAGCCAGGCTGCTTAGAGAACATCTATTACTGTTCTCCAAGAACAGCAGCATGCCCTTAAACAGCTGAGTCAAGGAAACTTTGACTTCAGCCCTTTTTTTTGACTTAACACTCTACCATAAGCATAGGTATATCCTTTCTGATGCAGTGAAATAGCTCTGAGTTTTGGAGAAGGAAAAAAAATGCTCTCAGCAAAAAGTATTATTTATTAACTTGGAACAACTGCTTTCTACACAAATGCTCCATTGCCTCCTATGTTCCAGATGAAATGGCTAATCTTAGTGCACTGGTAAAATATCCTCTGTCCTGAAGTAGCAATAGATCATTTCATTATAGATTAATCTTGTCTCTGCTATCTGCTCCGTCACGTATAAAGTAACAGTGCTTACATTAGAAGCATGAACTTCACTGAACACATGGGTAGATTCTTTTTAAAGAGAACTTAACTCCCTCTGGACTGAGTTATCATCATCAGTGTAATGGAACCTCAATGTACCAGGTGGGATTGGGATAGAATTGGGGTGTAAATTTTTTTTTTTTTTTTTCCTGGTGAGATTGATTTTTGGAATCAAGTGTAGCCTCTTCAGAGCCAGGGTCTATCATAAAGACTTCCTCCTTCCTATTCTATAGCAAAAAATAACTAATTATTTAGAGCCAATAAGAATAATAAAGGTATAATGACACTCTGGTGTCTCTAGGTAAAGGCTAACATTATTTTTCCTTTGGTTATAGAAAATTTTTGTTTATACAAATGTATTTGTCCTCTTATAACCTTCCCTTTCAATTTTCACCTCTAAGCTACTGCCTAAGGCTTTAGATTACTGCTGATGTCAAGAAAGTTCTTTAGAAAGGAGTGAGAATACGGCATCATAATCCTGAAAAGAGAATTCATTTACAACCTACAGCTATACAGACTTTCTTTAAAAGAGTTTCAAAGAGTTTCCTCAGCAGGTTAATGTTCCTATCCTGTGGACAGGCTTGCTAATGATAAAAGACAAGAGTTTAAATAACACTTTTTTATTTCTCTCAGGCTCTAAGAGAAAAGTAAATAACTTATAAGACTAGAAACACTTCAAAGGGATTAAACTTGGTCACAAAAGTATAAAAAATTGCAGAATAAACAAGAGAGTGTTCTATTATCTTTTGCTTCCATCTGTTTACAGTGATTGATTAAATCTAAGGTAGCTCCATTTGATTTAACTGGCTGTGCAGAATTGTGTGAAACTAAAGCAAGCCATAAAATCTTAAGCAAAGATTAGAAGTGTTTCTAGTTACTTTGACACATACCCAGATGCTCTACATTTCATTAATGCATTAATAGAACACTGGTGAACGTGCTGCAACTAGGACCTTTCTTTTCTATTTGATACTCTTCCCTTGAAGAATCAGAATAAAGTCTTTTCCACTAATGAGCCCATATAGATTGCAGTTTTATAGAAATTCCTTATGACTGTTTATGAGAACACAACTGTGCATTGGACTGCAAGGGCAGGTTCAGAATTAATTTGTATTTACTAATTCCAAATAATACATTTCGTTTTCATTATCTCCCTGAAATTCACTCTACCTCTGGTCCCTCATTTAACATAGTATCACTGGGCTGTAATACTGCTTCACATATGAGAGCTTCAGCAACTTAACTGTTTTTAGTGGTCTTAAAGTGATCATACCTGTAATGCAGAACCAGAAAAGGCCTTTTGATGCTTTACACCTATAAACCTGTCATTGTAGATCACAGAAAATCTATTATACCCGTGAACACTTTCTGCTTCAAAAGGAGATGAACAGGCAAAACCTGTATAGCCATTTAAGAGGCATTTAATGGTGTGAATCACTATTCAAAAGTTTTTTTATACATGTATTAAGTCCAATATAATACTTGAGCTTAAGAAGGCGACAAGTATTAGCTAATAATTCTGTCATAGCATAAGTTGCACCAACTGTTAGCGAAAATGACAATGGAGGACTTTGCAGAAAAGGAAACAAAAGACAGCAGCTACGGCAAACAGTCTTTTGAAAACATCACATTTAAAGTGTATATTAGTTAAAACATTACAGTACATGGGAGGAAAACTAACTTACAGAATCAATTCATTAGTTCAGTCAACAGCTGTCTCATTATTAGGGAAGAATTTTCCATCTAGAGCCTTTGATATACTTTCTACAGTTAACAGATTTAATAAAGGCATGCCTAGTCAGGTAGTGCTCCATCTCATGGCAGCTACAATGGTTTTCATGAAACCTTTTTTTGATTTTTTTTTTTTTTTTTAAATTAAAGCATAGAAAAGACACATAAATATCACCAAAGCAAAGCTTCTTTAGCTTAGATTTTATAATATTGATTCTGTAGTGTTTCTGACTTTTGCAAACAGAGGTAGAGTTCAGTGTGCAATTTTTTATAAAGTAAATATTTGTGTTCCCTTTAGGTGAGCTGACATATGCAGAAATAAAAATGTATTAAGTACAATTTAAGAAAGGGAAATAATCAAAATTAAATGCTCAGGAAACATCCAAGCAAAATAGACATATATACAAAAATGGGAAGAACTGTTCCAAAGGACACTTGGAAATTTTGGAATCAAGGAGATTGCATCTGGCCCAAACATGAGCAGATCAACAGGAAGAGATGTACAAGGCTATGAACCACTTTTTAGTCATTGCCAGTAGTCTGAGTGGTGGAAGCTATATTTCATGTGAGAAATGAGACTGAAAAGTCTTCCACAGCAAATTTTTATACAATTATAGATGTAAATTTAATAAATTCAAGCATATATCAGTTTATTTCTACTCACTGTCTTGGAAATTCACACTAAAAAGTCTCCAAATACATGTCTTTAAAAGGTGATAGTTTCTTGCAAGCAATTTTAATATATGTAGATATACCATCAAAGTAACAATTATTTGTTAACATAGCAGATGAAAGTATCAGAAATCTATTCATAGTGTACAAGCTGCTGCTTGTTCTGTAGTTACCATGGTTCTTCAAGGCACTGCAGTTAGCAGAAGTTTTACTTTTGGCTCTTACACTTGTTGGGAATGTGTTGAAATATTCTTTAAAATGGCAGCCCTAAGGAGACCTCTGTCTCCTGATATTTTCTCATGAGAAGATAAAACAGAAAAAAGAGTTTAGAATCCTCTCCACACAGTTGTGATATACAGCCATACGGTCATCAGTAAGGCATACGTGGGGGTCCATTGTCACTATAACTTAAAAACCCCTGGTCTTCACTAAGTAGATGTTGGCCTAGTTTTCACTCTGCCTGACTAGCCATACCCCTCTGACTTTGTATAATTGTGTGTTTTATGGCAGAGGCAACTTTAGCTTTCTCAAGGCACACACGTGCTCATCCAATTAAATGCAATGTGTTATGTTTGAGATAGTGTGTCAGTGGATTCCTAACGATTTTGGAACTAAAACAATTGCGATATGCAGAAATTGTTGCTTGTATTTAGTGCAGTGAATCTCGTGATTACCAAAAAATTATACTAACAGTATAAATGTCAGAAGACGACTGGCCAGTGTGGGACAACTGGCCAGGTTTCTCAGCAGATTTCAATGTTGATCTCTGTGCTGATAAACTGATATCTGCATCACAGCAAGCAATTTTACAGCTTGGTCCTCTGTATCTACATAAACTATAGTCCTATCTCTGACTTCCCAACTTCCCTATAGAATAGTTCTGTTGACAGAGAGCTCAGATGCTCTGAGAGCTTTTTTACAAGACATAAAATGTGTATTAGGGATGAGATTCAGGTCAAGATGTAAATGTCTAAATAGAAGTGTTCTGATAAATATATAAAGACATACTGAATTCCCACTAGAGTTGGTGGAGCTTTGTAGTGCAGACACTTAGCTGCCTGAAATTTGGCACCATTTTAGATTCCATAACCTACTTGGTGAGGATACCTGAATAGTGTCTTCTAGTCCTTCAGTAACCAGGGGATAATCTAGGTCTTCTAATATGGACAGGATAATCCACTGTTTCAGTTGCCTTCTGTTTAGTCATGTGATTTTAAGTCTTGGTCAGCTAAATAGCTCTCTAAGAGTCACTAACAGTACTAACCACATTTCAGTCACCTGAAGTAGTTAGCAACACTTACATTTACTTGTCAAAATTGAACCTCATCTCAGTCTATGAGATTGTATGCGTTTATTTCTAGATATCATAAACAAAATTGCAAACTCCACTTAGTTTAGATCTTGAACATAATTACATACAAATCTGAAAATCCTTTAGAGAGAAACCTGTTTTCTATTTGGAATGTCTCTTCATTAAATGTCGATAGTGCAAGATGCGATCTCTGAGGATGAGTATCATATAAACTGAATAGACCTCACATAGAACTAAAAACCCAAGCTCCATTAATTTTAAGATAAGCTCCTCTCTTCTGTGCTTCTATGAATCTTTGTGAACCTAAATTAACTATTCACAATTAGATAGGAATGGTATATAAAACTAACATTAAGCTAGTTGTCTCAGTTTCTGCCTGAATCATATGGAACAGTAGAAGTTCACAGAATTTTCCCTGTCATTCATATGGTAGCACAAACTTGTTCTGTCTTGGTGAAAAACTGTGAGCCTCAGTAATTATTTAATCAGTACTCTGGGGTAAATAAATGTAATTTCATGGAAGACTGTGTGAAAAACAACATCACAAAGATGAAATTACATCCCAAGAAGAAAAATTAATCTCCTAAAGCTGACAATAGCTGAGGAATTCTGCATTCTATTAACAGTAAACAAGCTCGAATAGGACTCCCTTAGAAGGACAGACACACTACTATTTGTCCATTTGTAAAAACGAGTACTCAAAGAACGAATATCAGGGAAAAAAAAGTAAGTAGTAATTACAAGGCTATTCACTTCCCATAGGTTTGCACTGTCTCTCTCACTTTTGCCATAATTTTTTCCTGGACTGGGTTTTTTTGGATTTAGAAGATAAATCTTCTTTCACTACATCGATTGAGCTTGTGGAAAGCATACAGGGACAATGAGATAATGAATTAAAATTAATGTTATACAATGCATTGCTTCAGGAGGTGAACTGGAAGGCTGATTGAAAGAGTGTAACAGCAAGCACTTGGAACTGCATCAGGATATAGTGTTGAAAAAAAGCCTTGATGAAGTCATCATGAAGTCATCTACACACCTCTTGAGTGCCTTGAGGAACATGTACACTTAGAGGTCACAGTAGTAAAGTGTCTAATATTTCCCTATACAATCCCTACTGCTGGGGTAAAAATAAAATCTAAATTCTCTTCTGTTGCTTAAACCATGATTTATTTCAATAATCATATTTGTCAATAAACTGAAATGCTTAGAAGCAACATAGGTTGAGTTGTTTGTAATAGCATCAGCTTCCTTTTACCCATCACAATTTTCATGTAGAATACAAGTTTTCTGATAGACACTTATCTCTGTGTATCAGAAAAAAGAAGACATAATTTGCAGCTGAGTGAAGGAGTGAAATATCAGCTTTCTCTAATAAAGTTAACGTGCTGAAAAGGGAATATTTTGCAGAGAGATCATCCCATGTACACAAACTTGGCTTTTGTTAGACAAACATGAGTTTCTTATGGAAGATAAATAATGCTTTAAACACAGTCATTATCATCACTACAGACTGTTTGGAAAAGGGTTGTTTCTGGAATGAAGACAAAGAAGGAGATCCAATTCTGCCATTGATATGAACATTATTTTTTGTTGAACCTAATGGATTTCTGTGCAAAGTGATTCCCACATCCACAAGAGAGAAAAAAAATATATTTTAGTATGATGTTTCTACTGAATAGTATAGTTTTCTTGATAACAGCATGCTATAAAGACATATTGACAAGTTTGGGTTATTTTCATACCCAGGATGCAAAGTGAGGAATCAACAAAAACATACTCATCTTCTTGGAGTTCTCACTTTCCTTTTCCTGTCCTAACCTTCTATACTCTGACACATTTACTGTCAGCTCTATGGGGAAAAGAATCATGTTTCCACATGTCTGTAAAATGCCAAACTCACTTAACAAACTGCAAAGGTAACAGAAAAAAAAACCCAAAAAGCCACCATGCCTTTTCTTGATATTTCTTGATATTTGCAAATAATTTCATTATTTGCAAATATCTAATTGGTGGATGTCAGGAGGTTAGGACAGCAATTTTTCTGTTGTACCTAGCAATAGTACAAGGAGTAATGGAAAGAAGATGGATCACTAGAAGTTTCATTTAAATATAAGAAAAAACTATTTTACTATTCAGATGACAAAGCACTGGCACAGGCTGCCCAGGGAGGGTGTGGAGTCTCCTCTGGAGACGTTCAAAACCCACCTGGATGATTTCCCATGTAACCTACTCTAGGAGGTCCTGCACTGGCAGGGGAGGTTGATGTTTTAAGGTCTCTTCTAACCCTTTAGATTCTGCGGTTAAGCACCTCAGTGTTATTGTCTTTTATTAACAAATTTCCTTCTGGATCTAATAGGGGATGGAGGCTCTCCTCGGTCTTTGTTTTTTTGTTAATATATTTATAGAAATTTTCTTATCATCCTTTATCACTAAAGCCAGCTTGACTTCTAGTTAGGCTTTTGACCTTCTAATTAACTCCCTACATAATCTAACAACATTCTTATACTCCTTGTGAGTGGTCTGCCCTTTCTTCCACAGGCCATAAACTCTTTTTTTACCCCTGATTTTAAGCCAAATCTTCTATTCTTCCAGACTGGTGTCTCCAGCTTGTCTTATGACAAATGGGGATGGCCTGTTCCTGGGCCTTTAAGATTTCCTTCTTAAAAAGTGTCCAGCCTTCTTGGCCTTCTATGCCCATCAAAACTGACTCCCAAGAAATTCTGTCAAGTAACCTCCTAAACAGGTCAAAGTCTGCCATTTGAAATTCCAAAGTGTCAGTTTTGCTGCCCTGACTCGTAATATCTGTAGGAATAGAGAACTTAAAAATTGTAACCCACTAATTGTTTAAAGAAAGTACAGGGAACAACAACAAAAATTTAAAGAAATCAAAGTAGAATTTATGTTAAAAATATGAAAAATATTCCATAAAGGTACCATTTCCTTTTTAATTGTCATCATAAAACTGAATAAATCATGATAAGTATGCATCAAATACTTTTGTCAAGCCAAATACACAGATTGTTTTAAGGAATTCCTGGAAAAGTTCTATTTAATTTTGTTTTCTTAGAGTCTCTAGTTTTGAAAGATTGTATGGGAAATAATTCTTTCTGGGTAAGATAAGACATAGCCAAGTGTATCTTACAACCCAAAATTATTTAAGGACACTGATGTTACTTAAATGTCTACATTTTAAAAGCCTGGATTTAAGTGAATAAATAAATAAGATCAAATGCTTTCTAATTTAAAATTAGCTTTTTACAGCTAACAATCTGGAGAAAATATAAGTATCAACAATTAAAGTAAAATGTTTTCATAATGCTAAAAAATAATATAAAAATAGATTATGAAAGAAGTGATGTTAATAAATGGGCATAAATAAAAGGAATGAAGAATGACATATAAACATGGTTTAAAAGAAGCAGGTCATAAAAATGCAATATAATATTGTAAAGATATTATATCATAATAACTACCATATTATACCATACCTATATAAGTACAAATATTATACTATAACTATAGCCAAAACATAGCTATTCTGAAATCAAACTTTCTCACACGAACAGGTCAACTACTGAGAACATAGCTGTAAATGCACTTGCAAAATTGCAAAATTAAATGTTAGTTTTTAAGAAAATGTACTTTTTAATAGTTTTTTAGATGCCTATCATAAAAAGCTTAACAGTGAAATATAATTTAGTTTTAAACCCAAGTTATTTTATCTAATCTAGTATAAAATAAGCCTTCTGGTATAAGAAACAACATGAATGCAAAACATACAGGTACATGCTATAAATACACATTTCTGATGCAATAACCATGTTAAATTTCACTAATCTGAAAATACATACATTAACTCTACACTTATTGGTTAAAAAAGTGTCTTTGAAGCAGTGCCATATTTTCTATTTCTGTCCACATTAATCCTTTATGCAGACTATATTAGATGATCCATTACATCAGATCACAGGGTTTATCCAAAGCTGATAAATGCACATAAGCACATCTAATAAAACAAGCAGCTGATTTTACCTAAAAAGTCAGAAATTTGGAATATGTTGTATTGATTGTTTTGAAGACAAAGGCACAATATTTAATTTTGCTATTACAAAACACATTGGATAGATAAATACATTCTTTACAGCAGTGTGACTATGAATGATCTGAGATTAGCATCAGAATACCTTTTGTTCACAAAGAAAAGATGTCTGCTTTTATAACAGACAAGCAATAATTTAATTCAGTATGAATTTAATGAATTCTGAAGATTTATTAAATGTTCTGAATAGTTACTAATATGTTATCAGGATCTTTTTTTTTAAAAAAAGCACATATGTGAATTTCAGTCATATTTCCAAGCAAAAGGAGTTTATTTTCTTTTTTAAGATCTGAGTTATGTGCAGTATTATCAGGTTGGGAAAGTAAGTGGTGCTCAGTTTAGTACTCATATGCATAGGAAACAATTTCTCTGCCTCTTAATGCTTTTTATTTTGTTTCAAACTTGTCTCAAATATAATTTATTTACATGAATTCTCCTCACAGATGTTTAAAATGTGAAAAAGCACTATCATGGCCTTGCTTTGACTAGGAATACGAATGTGAACAGGAGTGAGGTTTTGGGACCTGGTTCAAAGGGACAGAAGGAAGAAGACCTGAGGTACAACGAGCATGGCATGTGCCATGAATGTTTAAACAACAGCAAAAACCGCATCTGAAGCTGCTGGAAAGATGCATCATGGCAGCATCACACAGTGATTTGATTGTTAGCCTGTGCTGAAATTTGTCTACGAACACGCTTATCACCCCTCACGACCACTTCAGTGATTACAAAGCTAAGTTATAACAAATGATAAAGATGGGGGGAAACATTTTTTCATGGATGTAGAGTCCCTGATGTGCAACAGTTTTGTGTTTGTTCTTAGCTGCTTGGCTACAGCGTGATGCCAGAGTTTACAGTGCCAACAGTAGCCAGTTTTCTTCTTCTGAGCTCCATGGTGCCTTCTTATCACAGCAGCATGGGCAGGTCTCAATGAATAATATGTATGTGACATTGTGTTGGTCCCCTTACGAAATCTAACATATCAGTGGCACACTGCGTGGTGGTGTTTCTTTCTCCTCTCCGGTGACAAAGAGGTTCTATGTCTTCTATTGTGTAATTAGTAGGTTTTGGGTTTTTTTTGTTTTTTTTCCAAAGTGAGGAAAATAACTATTTATGTATTAAAAAAATCTAAAGGAATTTATCACACGAGTTGATTTATTCCAGCTCTCTTGTTCTATAGCACAACTAAGTTCCCACAGAGCAAGAGCCATTAAGAATATAATGTTCTGAGGACTTCTGCCACAAGTTGAAGACAGAAGAATGTTTCTCGTCCTGGAGAAGAGAGGATTTGGAGATACTTTACTGTAGCCTTTCAATACCTATAGGGCACTTATAAGAACGATGGGTTTCATGTAGCAACAGGACAAAGGGTAATAGTTTTGAACTAAAGAGAGTAGATATAAGAAGAGACAAGATATAAGAATTTTTTTACAATTAGGATGGTGAAAAGCTGAAAGAGGTTGCCCAAAGAGGAGCTGGATACCTTATCTCTGGAAATATTCAAGGTTAGGTTTGATAGAGCTCTGAGCAACCTTATGTAGTTGAAGGTGTCCCTTCTCATTGCAGGAAAAGTGGGATTAGATGACTTTCAAAAGTTCTTTCTAACTCCAACTATTCCATGATTTATTCTACGATTCTACTCCATTCTGAACCGAACACTGTGACTTCAATAATGGAACCAGGTATGCACCACAGCCACTTCTAAAAGAAATACTGGCTTCCTATATATTTCCTTTGTAGTTGTACTTACAAGAGTCACAGACTGATCACCTACAGTGAAAAAATCAAGAAGGAAATTTATAGATAGTGCTTTCCTTACAAGCCACTTTCCTTCGGTAAAGAGATATGCAATAATAAGTTGACTGGCGAGATATAATATATTAATCACCCATTGTAGAGACAGGGAAATCGAGACATGCTTAAACAACTTTTATGAAGTCAGCACATTAGAAGCAGAGGTTGAAAAAAGAAACAAGATAGAAATGATGCTCTCACTGAAAAATGATTGATATGTTCTTTTCTGAAAACCTTACTAGGGCAGTTGAATGATTGCCTCGTACATTTTAAGATTTCACTTGACAGTCCTCAGATATCATCATTTGTGTGTGGATCCATTCATCTACTCCTCTTTTCTGTAAGAAACATGACACATCTAACAGTGCATTCAATCATATTCCTACCCAACCACCAATACAACCCTTGAGACTCAAGCTAGGATTTTTTCAAATGAAGAACATTAAAAAAAATTGCATTCATTGTCAGACAACATGAATTTATAGTTATTACCTGTGCAATACTTGTGGAATAGATAGTATTTTATAGTTTTACTTTTTTTGTTGGTTTCAAATGCATCTTTATGAAAATCTATTTTCTTTATAGGTTGTTAAAATCTCTTGGAAAAATATTATAATGTGTTGAAACATGTAATCCTTTTTTTATAAAAAACAACAAGCAAGAAAACAAACCAGTCTTTTTCTCTTTGTAATTTTTATGAAGTATATTAAAAAAATACAGTGTAAGTGTCATTGTCTCAATTTAACTATTGAATATACATGAAAAATCAGTAAAATTAGAAATATATGTGTTATTAGGAAGGATTTTTATGACATAATGAATTAAATGAGTACAAATATTAAAAACATGCAGCTAATCCTTAAATAGTACTTAAAGGCAAGCCTAACAGGAAAGTAATGCACATTAATCGGGAGCTAGATAAAAGAATTAAGAAAAGTAGAATTGTACCAGGTCTTGTTAATGAATTTGTTGATTACAGTTCAGGGATCATAAGAAATCTGGTAAATCACTAATGATTTGCAACCTGTGCTCCTATTAAACAGCTGGAGAACAGAATTGACCAGTATACTAACTTCAGTGTATCTGTCTTTTTAATTTGCTCTCATATAGAGAGGTCTGCAGGTACAGAGACAATAAAAGTTACAGCACTGTACTTTAAAGTATCAAAGGAAAAATTAGCTATTCCTAAGGTAGGTCTAATGTGTTGCTGGTATCATGAAATTAAAAACAAAACGTGCTCACAAGAGGGATTTTTCCTTGGCACATATAATATATGGGCAACAGTCTTAAGGGGTAAAAGTAGATTTCTAACTCCTTGCAGGAAAAAAAGTTGCTTAATAGTATGAAAGCATTTTACAGAGGAATAAAGAAGCTTTCTGTAACTTATGAGCAAAAAAATGAAAGAAGATTGGAGAGAACAAAAGCAGCTTTCCTCAAAATAGTCAAGTATCTGACACCTTAACTTTTTCAATTTAATTTTCAGCTGCTTGGATCCTTTTGTTGCAGTGAGTTCTGCATTCCCTAGCACTTGGCATATCATATCCAGTGAGCAAAAAGTAGGAAGATCCTGTGGGGGTCTAATAATACCAGATTCATAAACAACTCATTTTCAACTGAGATGCTATTATTTTTTGGAAATATTGCTAGACATTCCATATTTCCTTATCAGATTTTTTTCCCATATTTCTTAATGATATGTACTTTGGATCATAAATGCAATGAGAATAGTAGACATTTTTAGCCTTGCAAGGAAAAAGAAGGAAAAAAACCCCCACAAATAAAGCTTCTAAATATCAAATGTCTTAAGCTTGAAGACCAGAAAGAGAGAGAAGTGTTAACATGGGCTAACACCCGTATATGCCTTTGCAAACTTTCAGGATGCTTAGAGGTAAACACAAGAAATGAAGCTTTAAAGTAAGCTACCAGGAGTCTACAGGGATCCTAAAGTATCAGAAATTTGTCAGCTGTCATCACATTTATTAAGTGGCTACTGTAACATCTTTAGATCAGCCACAAAGTGTTCCATTAGTACCTATTGCTAACATTATTCTTATGGATCCTGGTGTTTCATGGAAAAAAGATTTATAGTAGTTGTTCACATGTATGAAAACACACTCAGCATTATTAATTGGTCCTGACACAAGCAGTATTTTTGCTGTATACAGCTGAGCAAAAACCCTTACTCAGTGCAAAGCTTTCATCAAATTATCTACCAGTGAAAGCTGACAAACTGATTGAAAATGTCATAAGAAGAGGGAAGTGATGTATAACAGTACAATTTTCATTGCACAAAGCAATATTTTTAGCCCTTACAATTTGTACTGAAACTCATTATTCTTCCCCATTATGGGCAAAGGGGAAACTCTGTAGGTGACAAAGTCTATGACTTCTCTAATTTTAAATCTAGCTCAAATGACTGCTTTCCACAGGGAGATGACTAAATGATATACAGCTGCTCACCAGGCATTTGTCTATGGTTCACATCCAGGGAAAGCTATCAAGAATTAAACTCTGTGCAGCCATTACACTGGTGGGAATATTAAAAATGGGACTGTGCTACATTAGATGCAGAATAATGAAGGCTGTTGCATTGTGGTTGGTCTACAATTGATGTCACAGAACAGATGCCTCTGTCACAAACAGAGAGCTACAGCACTGTATTTTGGTACCTGCTCTAGGTAGAACACTTCTTGGCACAACATAATCACTTGCCATTCATGTTACCTCCTCCTGAGAATTCAAACAGGCTGAGGGTTTTTTATCAGAGCAAGAACTTATTGAAGTACCTGGACACACCTGTGTACAAAATGATCTAACCATACTCATTATATCCACACAAATGAGAAAATAATACTAACAATTGATGGGAACTTGTAAAACCATTTAAGAAAACTGTTACATGTAAGATTTGTTAATTTGTTTAAAGTAGATAAACAGTAAACTCAATCTAGTAAAATCAAATCATTCATTAACCTCATTTTTGTTATTTTGGGGTTGTATTATTATCGCTGGTAGTAGTAGTATGAACTATTTTATATCCATACGTTAGAAAAACAATCAGATCAAGAAATTTCAGCCAAGACTTTTCTTGACCTGATATTTCCCAGAAATGAAGCATATATATGAATTCTCTAGTTAACAAGAAATGTCTAGTTACAACAGATCCCTTCAATTTTAAATAAAAAGTATAAAATAATGAATTCTAAATATTACTTCAAAGTAGTTTTAGTTAATTTCTTCTTTATTTTAAATGGTCGGTTATTATCAGTATTTGCATTAAACCCTCTTATAGTAAGACTGTGCTGAGACAAAAAAAAGTAGTGGTTTTGACTCTGCAGCAGTTTTCAGGGGATAATCTGCTAAAGCCACATGGGCACAGAGAATTAAGAATTATCTCACATGAACCAAGTCTTGTACCTGACTTTTTAGTTTAGTGAACTATTTGCTAGACTGTACATGAAAAACTTACAGGCCTCAGAAGTAAGAAACATTAGAAGTCTCAGTTCACAATGCAAAGGTCTTCACTCTTGTATACCTCTGTGTATTCCTTTAGCAGAATGTGAATTTTGCTGCAAGTTTCTCACTTCCAATGCAAAATGGACTTAGATGTGTTTGTTACTCTTCTGCAGAAGCAAAAATGGTTTTGTGTGAATTGTATCAAGCAAAAAAAATCCCACTTACTACTTTCTCTCCACTAGTATTTCTTGATTTTTAAGGCAATTCAGAAAACCAAAGCAACCTGTCTCCCATACTGCCTCTGTTACATTAACTAGTTATTTAAAGGAAAATAAAACTACAAAAGTCTAAGTCTCACTACAATTAGATTGCAGCAAATTCCTTAGAAACCAACAAATTCTCATTGGAAACAATGAATTGTTTTGTCAAGAAACTATCCATCTTCTTTCTCCAGTGTAAGAGACCATTAAGATCCAAAATTATCACTGAAAACTTGCACTTGGAACTCTTTCTGTTTTTAAGTGTAAATGTAAAAAACATATGATTTCCAGTGGATGATGAGAGAGTTGAGGTGTGAACTCTGCAAGGCCCTTTTCCTTACATTTATTTAATGCTAACAGTGTTACTTGATTATTTCATAGGAACACTGGGACTCAAACTTTTGTCTACTGTCTGTATACATAAATAGACTATTTAAAAAATAACACCCTTTTCCCATTCCCCGGTAAAGCACTAAATAACGGTGAAACAACCCAGGATGTGTAACCTTTTCTCTCACAAAGGTAGAATTGAATTTCCCTGTGTAGGTAACTAGTGGTCACCTGGTGACTGCAGTCGACATGACAAGGGCCAACAACAACTCTATTTCAGGAATGACAATACAAAATTTATAGTCTAGAAAGGCAGATACTCACCATATTTTGCTCCTACACAGAAATAAAACCCCTCTGAATCATGAAAAGCAAATTTAGTTTAGGTTACTGTTCAGCTTCAGGAAGTAGTTAGTGGGAAAATCCAGACTTCCTCTTTGTCTTTTTCTCTTTTCTTAGACCATTTGCAACACTAAACTCTAAAGAACTTTGCAATACATGCCACCTCAGCAGCCAGTCAAGGCCCTTAGAATAACTAGCCTGAGAGCAGCAGCACATCTGTTCAAACCATTACCATTATGAAGACTGTATAATTTTGTGATGTATTTTCAAAATTACCGCTTGAAAATTCTGAGATGAACAAGCATCCTTGTCCTGCTAGGATACCACTATGAGGAGATGGAGAAGCAATATACCATATCTAGTATATCTCCATTGTTTTGTGTTTTCAAATGTTTTTACCGCCAAAAAAAAGAAGCTTTTCAGAATGTTGAAAAACTCTGGTCATACTCAGTTTTGTCTTTCTTATTCCCTAGCATACTTTATTATTGTGCTCCTGGTTGAAGTTTCATGAAAGTTGTTTGTTTTAAAATTAAGATTGCTATAAAAAATGACCAAAAAAAGAGACAAAATTGTTATACTCCAAAAACAGACAGCAAAATTATTGTGTGAATTCTCTGCCCGGCGGCATATGATTTTTCAAAAGTTTGTAAGAAAATTATTTTCTTGGTGGAAAGAAAGAGGTCAGGATCTGAAAGTCAACTTGATACTTAATCAAGAGAAAGAATAAAATCACTAGTAATAAAGTTTCTGCAGGTCAAGTGTTTCCTTGGGCTACTGACTATTCCCAAAATAGACTTTAAATTACATCTTTACAATTCTATTATCTTTAGTGTGGTAGGATCTGAGGGCATAATTTGAAGAGAAATCAGTTTGATAAAAGACACTGCAAATAAAGCTGAGTTCTGTTGAATGTATACAAAATAAAATATTAATTCAGTTTTAGATTAGTGTTGATTATAAAACATCAGAGGAAAAATCAGTAAAAACATGCCAGTAAAGTATACAGTAGTATATAACAATGAACCATAAAAGCAAGTTCAATGACTTTTTTTTAGTATAGTCATTTCAGGACTGAAGTACATATTGAAGGAAAAGAAGGGCTTTATATTTTCCCTTGATTATTTGATGTTTGCCCTGAGTGCAGGTGGAAGACTGCTAAAAGATATTGTTACCTATTGGTTGCATGCCAGATGCTACTGTTAAAGAAGAGTTTTCCAAGCAAGAGCTGGAAAGTATAGGAAAACATCCATGCAGAGGGATACAAAAGGGGTTGTTTTTTAATCATCTACATATTTTAATGATAATAGAAGTGTGATGAGAAAAGAAGCCTAGTCTAGAAAAAGATCATTGAGCAAACAAAAGCAGAGAATTCTGAACATAATTCTGTGGTTTCATGTACCTGTAGATATAGCTGAATATAAAAAAAGAATTAATCAAACCATTTCTTCCCAAGTTGAATGTGTTTTGACTGTGGAGCTAACTACTGAGTCATCTTGTCCTTATCTTGACTCACAAACCTCTCAATATATTTTTCTCTCCCCAGTTCAGTTTAGGAGGAGGAGCAATAGAATGACTCAGTGGGCGCCTGGCACCCAGCTAGGGCTAAACTCATATGTATCTCAAATCATACTAGTAAATGGATAACGGTACTGTATACATTTAAGCTTCCAGGATGAACAAAATAACCACAAGACAGGTATCAAGCATAAATACATCTCCCTATAAAATGTGAAATATCAAATAACTACTCCTTTCACTAGAAGCATCACAGGTGAAGGACAATGTCTTTCTAAAAGGCTTTTCAATCTGTTAGGCCATAAGTGTGATTCTTCAAAGGAACTGAAATTCTCCTGTGTTTCTAAAATATCTTCAGATTTGATCCTTCATTATACTGTGTCAAGTTTTCCTCTCTGACTCTTTGAGACTGAGAATGACCATTACTAGTTCTCAGTTAAGACAGATAACATTGTCAATCACTCTTTGCAGCAAGCCTCTGTTTTGATGCACATACTATGATTTATAAAATAGCTACTTCTTGATATGTTCTGAATCCAAAAATATGAGTAACAGTAGTGTATATATGTGTATAAAAGGAAGCAACTTTTTCCCTTTTTTTTTTTTTTTTTTAAGGTAAAGTCAGTCTGTTTACCATTAAAGAGAAAGGTAGCATTAAAATTCTACTCTATCCTACTGATATTACTGGTCAAGCTTGAAACCACCAGTAAGTATCTGAGAGCACAGTATCTTTCCCATTATTCTGTATTCATGCAGACCAGAGGGACAGCAGGATGCTCTAACAGCACTCTGTGTTTACTAGACTTTCTTGACTTGTCCAAATTAAAACCAGAAAAAAAGTATAGCAAGCAAACCAACTGAACAATAAAACCCAAAAAACTTCCTTTAGCTACTTATCAGTTGATTACTATTTCAATAACAGCTGGAGGAGATAATACTTTCAGCAAACCAGTAAAACTTTTAAAGGTCTTAAGATCCAGAAGAAGTTTGAATAGCAGCAATGATTTAGAAACAATAGGCAGGATTTCAAAAGGAAATATAAATGTACGTAAAGTATAGAAAATTAATTAGCATGCTGTAAAAAAGATATTTGATAAATTTCTAATGATAAAGAACTTCAAAGTTACAATTTTTTTTTAGATCTTCTTGATTTCTGTTATATCAAATGTACTTTATTCTCAGATTTCATTGTTAGTTATTTGATGTCTTTCCTATGCAGCAATACCATAAAGGATTCACAAATCTTGACAGCTTTTTTAACTTTCAAGTTTTCTGAAGAAGTTAGAGTTTAGCATTTCATTTTCCACTTTCTCTTATAAAGTGAAATAACTTTCAATGTATGTATCACAGTGGATAGATTTTAAAATAACTGTCAAATATATCCCTGAAACAATTAAGGATTTTTGCTCTTATTTTGAAATGTTCTCTGCTATTACACATAAATATTACAGAATTACTTAGATGGAGATTCAGGAATTGACATTATGTAGTAACAAAATGTGGAGAAAACATATCAGTTTTGTGATTGAATCATAGAATGGGTTGGAAGGAACCCCTAAAGATCATCTGTTCCAATCCCCCTACTCACGCAGGTCCACCTAAATCAGATTGCATAGGAACGTGTGCAGGAGGGTTTTGAAGACCTCCAAGGAAGGAAACTCCACACCCTCCCTGGGCAGCTTGTGCCAGGGCTTCCTCACCTGAACAGCAACTTTTCATGTTCCAGCTTCATCCCATTACTCCTTGTCCTGTCACTGGATACAACAGAAAAATGTGATGCTCCAACATCCTGATATCTACTATTTAGATATTTGTAAACATTAATAAGATGACCCCTCAGTCTCCTCTTCTCTAGACTAAACAGTCCCAGTTTCCGCAGCCTTTCCTCATATGGAAGTTGCTCCAGTCCCCTGATCATCTTGGTGGCTCTGTGCTGGACTTTCTCCAGAAGTTCTCTGTCCCTCTTGAGCTGAAGAGCCCAGAACTGGACACGGGACTCCAGATGATGCCTCAACAGGGCAGAAGAGAGGGGGAGAAGAACCTTCCTCTACCTGCTGGCCATACTCTTCTTTATGCATCCCAGGATGCCATTGGTCTGCTTGGTCATGAGGGCACTTTTTTGGCTCATGGTTAGTTTATTGTCAACCAGCACTACCAGGTCTCTCTCTGCAGAGTTGCTCTCCAGCAGGTCAATCCCCAGCCTGTACTGGTGCATGGGGTTGTTCCTTCCCAGATGCAGGACTCTGCACTTGTCCTTGTTGAACCTCATGAGGTTGCTCTCTGCCCAACTCTGAAGCTGTTTGAGATCCTGTTGAATGGCAGCACAGCCTTCTGGGGAGTCAGTGGCCAGCTCTTGGTCCACTACACCGGCCACTCATCCGAGACACACTGCCTGAGCTTTCTGATGAGGATGTTATGGGAGATAGTGTCGAAAGAATGCATATGCATTTTGCAGATGGATGATCGCGCCATTAAGCTGAGCTCAAGCACATCACTGCTTTTATTGTGTGCCAGTCTGGCTTCTGAACTGCATTACTTACCTTTGCAGGTTGGCAGTGAGACCTGTCTAACCTCCTCTGGCTAGAACTTGAATGTGTTTACTCTGAAACCAGACCATGAACTGCTGAGTGGCATTGAAATTTTGATCTCTAGCATGAGTACAGAAAGGGTAATATACATAAGATTTATACTGGACTTTTTAAATTAAAGTTTTCAATGGATTTTTTATTGCTCACTATTTGATATAATCTGTTTATACTACTGCGTTTAATGGCAATAAGATCAATAGACCTATAATGAGCATAACACTTCTTTCAAGAGTTGGCAACAATGAGGCTCTGATTTTCATACAATTTTTTCCAGTTTTGAGGATTAGACATCATCTTTACAGCCTTTCACCATTTCAATGAGTTCTTTTGGCTATCTTGGATCACTGGAAGATTGTCTGCTTCCATACCAGCTATCAAAAAAAAAAAAAAGAACACAGTATCTACATTATTGTGCACCATTATTGTGAAGAGTAATTGCTATGGAATACAAAAATGTTACTTCTAAGGACTTCCACACGGTTAATTAGACTTATGTACAAGATAAAAATAAGATGTGAGTAAAGATTACCAATACACATTATTTACAGAGAAAATAGAATGAAAGGTATGAAAAAACGCACCTGGATTAAGTAAGAAGACCTTCCTTGGATGTTTCTATACATTTTCCTCTAATTACCCTCAATTCTCTAAAGATTCAGATGACAGAAGGGGTAAATAAAGGCTTCCAACACATACAGAAACCTTTCTTCCAGCTTGTACCAGCCCAGTCTTCCAACATGGTTTATTCTGTTTTATAAAGCCATTTTATTCTTTCCTTACACGATAACATTGCTATGAGTTTCAGCAAGAGATAAGATTGTATCTTTTCATGTCTTTTGTATTTTGTGAGAGTTTTGATCAGGGTTTTGTCTTCACACTTACTCAGTACATATCTCATTGAGTGACGGAGCAGTGGAACAGGCTGCCCAGGGGGGTTGTGGAGTCTCCTTCCTTGGAGGTCTTCAAGACCCACTTGGACATGTTCCTACACAACCTGATCTAGATGAACCTACTTCCGCAGGGGGGTTGGACTAGATATCTCTAAAGGTCCCTTCCAACCCCTACCATTCTATGATTCTATGATTCATTTCAGCCTGTTTTCTCTCTTCTGAAAATACACCTTTATAGTTACATTTTTCAATGTAATTTTCCTGGTCATCTTATGAGAAAGAATTTATGTCTATGATTCTCAGAAAGATAATACGAGAAACCAAAGATGTTAATGTTCAGAAAGGCATGTTAGATTGAAAGAGACAACCACTTAGTTCTGCATAAGCTTGTTTTTACATTATCCTGCCAGATTTGGGACTCTGCCTTGGCTTCAGGATGTCTTGGAATGTAACTTCCAATTACTCAAAGAAAAGTTAGAGATGTTACAGTTAAAATACAAAGATCACAGTACTATGTCCATAGTTCTAGACTTTTAAATTTCTCCAGATTCAATGCTAGTGACTTAGGTGACAGCATATTAAAGCAAGAGTAACATCAAGGGATATGAGGTAATACAATCTCAGTAACATGAAATATAAAAACTAAAGCCACTGTAAATATCGTTGTCATTTTGATAAGGCCAGGAGTTAATTCTTCAGTAAGAGACAGAAAGGCAGTCATTCTATTTTACAGAGAATTATTTATCTCGTTTGCCAGAACAGAACAGAATGATACAAAACAGCATAATTTTCTATTTCATCAGGCTGTAGTGATTTCACTGGAGTTTCTTGACAGATATATACTGATACAGACCTCTATGAGCTCATACAGTTAGAGAGGATTAGGTAAATATATTCCCTATAAATGCAGGTAGCTGCTGATGACAGAAGAGGAATTAATGTCATTTGTTCTACTTGAGAGCTAATGTTTATGGTTAATTTTTATTGTGCATCAAAATACACATTTTATATAGTCTGACAAGATTCGCAGTGTTGTGCAGAAGTGTTCTTTAGATTTTACCTTCTTGCTCACATTCCCTTTATTAGTCTTCTGGGTTCTCTCAAATGACCAGATACACAAAAGAATTTAATTAACTAACCATTTGATGTAGTACTGCTTGCCTTCTAAATTCCTGACACAGAACTTGAAGTCTTTTGGCAAGGAAATGCTCTATGAATGTTCCTAGTCAATCAGCTGAAAAATTACAATGGCCAATAAGGAAGATCAATGGAAAACTCGTCTCCTCTCTCATGTTGTCTAAACCATGAAGCAATGTACCAAGACTGGACAATAGAAAGCTATTTTGATTCACTTCTTCACTCAGCATTGTCACTCTTTGCTAAGGTACTTTCAGTACATTGAAACATGAGTGTTTTTGGCAATAAAGTCAGAATTTGAGTAACAGATGGAAAAGATGCTGGATTTACAACCCTTCAAAACCACCCTCTGAGATCAGATACTGAACTACTCGTTGCTTACTCCCTACTTAATATTGTTTGAAATTATATACTAAACCACAATAGAACTATAAGGCTTTGTCAGAGCACAGAAGAAACTAGCTGCATAAGGCTGTACTGATGGGTCTTTTACCGGAACAACCTATTTGAAGAAAACCCAGTTTACCAGACATCTCTCTTAAAATGAACACTCTATGGTTCTAAACTATAACTTTCTTGTTCATGTTAGCTTTTAGCATGCATTACTGCAGATTCAAGTTGAAAACAGCAGCTTCTGTGGAAGCTTTACATGTAACTTGTGTACATATAGTGGTGTTCTATTACCTATCCCCCATCCCAAGGATTTGACAGATACAACAGTAAATCAGAAATTGTTGATGAAAGGCTGATAAGCAGTGTAGGTGGATATCTAAAATCATTCTGCAGATGTGGTAGACTAAAGAAGTTACAGCCATTCAGAAACCAATAGAACCAACAATGCCAAGTCTTCGTTCTGAACACATTGCTTTTTTATGTATCTCATAGCTATCAGGATCACATCATTAAAACAAAAAGCTTTTGGAAGTTACAAGTTGCCAGTCACTATATTTTCAGTATTTCCAAATAATAGAAGCTGTTACAGAGAGATTTAGAAGGGTGTTTTGGTTATTCTTTTTAGCTACAGTGTGCATTAGGAAGTCTAAAAAGTCTAAATGGACAACACATTTATTAATAACCACCACATTCTGAGTGCTTTCCTCTCCTAAAATAAAGAAGAAAAAACATTTTATTGTCACAAGAGCTTATAAAACTGTCTATAAGCCAAGCATCACAAAACCCATAAAAGCTATGTACCTTGCTTATAGCTGTATCTTTACTTTTTACTGTGACTGGCTGCTCATCTCTTTTATTAGTGAATCTTTTAAAAACATTTCTACTGATCAAACTTTGCTTTTCCTTTCTGTTTCCTAATGATATGTCAGACTTTTGTTCTTTTCTTTCAATTTTCCTCTAACAATCTCCTGTCTCTCTCTCATCACATTTCCTCCCAAGTGCTTCTTGTGTGTTACATAGATTGATAATCTAAAGTATTTATACAGTAAATGGTGTCACTTTACTAGTATTAGATGTTTTACTGGATTTACTGCTTGAACAGTCAAAGGTCCGTGTCTGCACTTAGGTTCCTTTGTTAAAGTTTATGTGAGGTCTGGCACCAAAATATGTTAAGAAAACTTTAAGACATACAGTAATAAATTAAAAGGTAAATTCTGGAAAAACATTCAGAATATGCTGGGACTTTTGTTTTACTGCTGCTGAAGGCAGTATCTACCAGATATGTTCCTGAAGAAAGGAGTTAAGGTCTTTCTCAATTCACTTGGCAAGACTTCTAATGGTTTTATTTTTGAGAGTGATGCCAGTGGTACTGTACCTGCTACCCACTTCTCATATATCTGCTCAGAGTTTATGAAGGCAGATTTACATCTTTGTGAACTGAAAATAACTTTAGAAGCTTGAAGTTCTCACCCAGAATCAGAAAGATAGTAGCCAACATTAGTGAGGAATCAAATCTAACTGGTGTGTGTTAAGCTGTGAATGCAAAACCAACTGTAACCAAGAGAGCAGAGGAAAAAGAATCATTACTTTCCTGCTGTGTGATGAGGACTAGCCATATTACCACAGAACTACTCATTGATGCTAAGTCCCTGATACAAAACCAAATCTACTATAAACTTTTAGTATCTGAAAAAAAGTAGTATTGAGACATGGATCAATTTGAAAGAACCAACTTTGATACACTTTTAAGGAAGACCAGACTGATTCATGACTGGATGGCATATATAAAAGCAATCACAACAGAGCTGTGATTTAATATGTTCCTGATACCTTGTGGTGGCTAGAAATTATTCAGCATTCACTCTATTTCTCTCTTTTCTTTGACGAAGTAGCTAGAAATGCTACCATTCCTTCCCCAGCTTCGCAAAATCTCACTTGTGTTCTCATTTGAACCTGTTTGTGTGGAACTTTCAATTGCAGGGAGTGGGAAGCAGGAAGGAGGCACAAACATTTTTTCTTCTTTTATTTTTCAGAGCAAGAGGTCAATTATCTTAACTGCAATTTGTTATCCTGTACAAATTTGTTATCCTGCTACTTCTAATTACAACTCTATGTATAAAACCCTACATCAAGAATTACTGTGCTTTTCTTTGTATTCTGAGAGCTTAGATTTAAATCTCACTGTTTGTGGGATGTTGTTTTATTCACATTAAAGTATCAGTAAAGTATTTCATGCCTCTCCTACCTCTAATGAAGACCTAGCAATGATGAAGAGAGTGACTGAAAATAACGGTCTGATCTTGAGAGCAAAGGATCAGAAATTTAGGCTAAGAAGAGATTGATCCTGACAAAGAGCAGTTAATAAACTGCATAATGCCAGTCTCCATGCATTATATATCCTATCCTTCTGGAGGCAAGAATAAAAAAAATCCTTTGTGTACACACATGCATATATACAATTTATCTAGATTTATAACAGGAACAATGGTTAAGGACCAATTTGATCATAAGCAATGAGATACTCAGCATAAAACTGTTGTTAAACTTATTACTACAGAAAATAATAATTTATACAGTGCTTTAAAAGTCACCCTGACAAAAGAATAAACATGCACCTTATTCTATTTTTAAGATCAAATGTCCACTGTGACTCTTCAACCTTCCAACTAAAAGCTGAAATAACTCCCTCAAATCACAGACCTACATTTTACCCTTCAGTTCTAGCAGGTCATAACGGTTTAAATTTCTGAGTGAATGCTTGTTACACCAAGTGAACCAGAACTAATGTAGAATAACTTATAAAGCAATAAAATGGGAAATGGAAGTCAATGTAGGTAAGCATGATGTTAGACACTAAGAACATAGAGACAAGGAAACAGAAAAGATCTCCTTAGTCTCATGTAATGGTGATGTCCCCATACTATGAATACTGAGTGGTCTGGTCCCTCATCTTACAGATTGGGGAAAAAAAAAAATGAAGGAAGATGGCTTTCTTGCTAAATAGAGAAGGAAGGATGGAAGAATAATATAAAAAGAGTGTAGACAGGTGTGGGTGACATCAGAAAGTTTAATGAGGCATTCACCATTTTCCAATCAAAAAAATAGAGGTGTTAACTTAAATCTATCTTGGCTGATCAAGGCAGACTATCATAAAATCATAGAATGGTAGGGTTGGAAGGGACCTTTAGAGATCATCTAGTCCAACCCCCCTGCAGAAGCAGGTTCGCCTAGTTCAGGTCACATAGGAACATGTCCAGCACCACTTTCTTATAATTTCTCCAATTTTAATTTTTAAAGTCCATCATGTTGTTGTGCTCACTTAGGATTTGTTATGGCAAATATTAAAAGTTGTCTTTGGGAAGGTGAAAAATAAACATTAAGTTCAGTGCTGAATTGAAATGATTCAGCAGTGCTTTATGGTTAACTAACCTCCCAGTGTCCATAAAATTGTATACTCACTCTTTTTTTAAAAAAAGTCACTTGCAAAGGCTACCTTGAAGCACAGAGTTTATGAAATGCCTTTGAACAATGGTAAAGAGGAAAAAAAAAACAAACTTTTTTTCTCATTGATCTTTCTTTGAAAGGAATTTTGTACTTGTATTCCAGTAATTGACTTGAAATAGTGAGTGTGTACTCTGCAAGTTTGAAGTAATGCTGTCATGTAACTATCACTGCCCTGAGGAGCCGCAGTTCCATAAGGTGAGGGAAATAAACACTGCAGAAGTATTTGTAATCTGTGCAGTGATGTAGAGAGTCCAGTATATCAGGTGTTTACCTGAAAATTTTACCTTTAAGTCTACAGACTTAGCACATGTCCAGACAAGCATTCTTTGCATCATCTCGTGCATAAGCTTTGCCACAACAGCCATGCAGTTTTCATTAAGAACTTCTCAAATTCCCTATAGGTTGCTTTAATTAGCTAAAAGCTGATGCCATTAGCATTGACTGGAACATGCTTTAGACATGGCCAACTGCTACACACTAACTGATTAAGCTATGCAAATGTAAAACAAAAGATATGACCAATAGGTAGGAAAGGGGGAAAGAAGAGGTGACTTACATGTCACCAGTGTGTACGTCCCGTGAGAACCCACCATGATTCCATCAGGATTTGCAGGAACATGGATATGTGAGTGACAGTACATGAAAAAGCTTAACATACCACCACCATGCCGGTGCACACTGCTGACTCATTCTCAGCTTGCAGCTCCCAAGGTTCTTCTGAACAGACTAGGTCCCCAGTCAGCCTGTCCCCCATATTTTTCTGTTACAGGCTGTAACAATGATTTAATTCCAATGTTCCTACTTTGAATATACCAACACATAAAGTCCTTTGGCAGCTCTATTTCTGCCTAAGTTTGTGCTGGTTTTGGCTTCGCTCCAACCTTGTATTCCAACTCCCTCCTGAGTACTTCAGCTACCTGTCTGTGAAACCCAGTCAGCCTCATTTTTACAGCCCTGGCTCCATCTGTAATTTCACATAACTTTTAGCAAATGGTGTGAAATTTTAAACTTCAAATCTTAATTTAAAACTACTTGTACAGTTATGCGTTTACTTCTCACAACTTTATCTCCTTTTTGAGGAAGAAGTATTTCCAGAAATTTCACTTCTTCTGAACCATTCGTCGTGTAAGAACTTGATCCTGGAACTCAAATATGATGCCAACTAACTTGTTTCACTATTTATGACATAATTATTGCATCTTTTGAGCTGCAGCCACAGGTGTTTAAACCATGTTTCCCATGCTGGCTACACATAACACCTCACTTACAAAATCAGTAGATCTTAGCAGCCTATTTTAAAATAGTTTATACTGGTCTTGTGGATTATATCCCACAGTTGCTTGTATTTATGGGTGCCTCATTAGTTGGTTAGTTAAAACCTGAATAAATATTCTCTACTTACAGTCAGAATAATGGTCTCCTCTCTACCACAGGAGAGCAGCATAAGAAATTTAAATAATTTGTGTACATCAACTCAGAGTCTGCTCTGTATCTTTGCAACCAGAAAATTGTTGATTGAGCTACTGGAGTTGCAGTATTTCAGATGCTGGGCAGCATCATTATGACACGTCTTTCTTTATGAACATTATTTTCTATTGCAGAAAGTGTGAGCCAGCTGAATACAGCAGAAAAATGCAGAATATTCAAGGTGGTATGCAGCATTATGTCCACTGCCTTCATGGAGCCATGACTAACTCTCCATAAGGAATCAGAGGTGCAAATCCTTTAAACCTCCTTATTCTCCTTACCTCTTTCAGTGCCCAAGCAATAGCATGGCTATTCTTCAATAAATTAGGCTTTAAATTAGCTTTTGAAAAAATATGGTAAGATATACTCTGAGAAAAAGAATGGTGAACTGAAAGGTATCACTTGGATTAACACAGTTGCTACGTGCTTTATTTGAAATAGATTTTTAAATTTTTTAAAACTTCTCCTAAATATGATTCAGCTTGTTCAACCTCACAAATACTGTTGGAAATAAATAAATATTTTCTTTTAAAGAGGACCTATGTAATTACTAAAATACAGAATTACTTAATTTTCAGAAGCTTAAATTTATAGAGTATTCTTACACAGACATACTTGCAAGTTTACTGATATTAGTAAATACTTTTCACATTACACATTATAAAGTCACATTTGAGTTGATACTTGTTTACTTTATGAAGATACTATGCGACCTGATCTAGGTAGACCTGCTTCTGCAGGGGAGTTGGACTAGATGATCCCTGAAGTCCCTTCTAACCCCTCTACCATTCTATGATTCTAAGATCTACCAGAGTGGTGAACATCACTCAATATAGATTAAAAAAACCAGTAGAACTATATTAGCTTGAGCATTCATTTTCTAATTCATTCTGCTATTGTGAGAGTTGAGGGAGAACACTGCTGCTTGTAATTACAATTCCAACTTTAACCAATCAACAAATGACAGCATTCAGAGAATGTGATATTGTGACTATAAGAAGGGATTTGTTTTTCTGTCTTCCCTTGTAAAAAATATGGTTAAAATGAAGTCACCGTGTGTTAAAGAGGTTTTTTTTGTGGGTTTTTAATGTTAAAAAGTAGATACTGCCTCCAAATTAGGTTAAGCTAAAAAGCCACAAACAACAAAAAATCTCCCTTGCAATTTTCTTTTTTATAGAATTTTACCTTGTATGTCAAACAATGTGATTTATTATCAGCTAAGACTGACATCTTAAATCTTTCGCAGTCATCTATTTCAACCAGTTATTTTGAAACACTAATATTATCTTTTTAAATATGTAAACAATTAAAAGGTAAAATGCAAACAATAAAGCTTGTATTACTCACTAGTCAGTGTAAAACACATTGATGATGGGTTTGACTGGTCACTTTCAAGAAACCCTATTGTCTCTATTCAAATTTAACATTACAGAAGTATTACTCTCAAAATATTTAAAAATTGATTCAATTTTTAACAGCTCTATTCAGTTGCAGCCACTATGCTCTTTTTCGATCAGTATGCATACAAGTGGATTTTTGATTGCCTGGGTGTTTGCACAAATGACAGTTTATCCTTTATACATTCATATAGAATCTGACTATTTATACAAGTATTTTCTGTCAAGTTCTACTATTATATCAACTGTCCATAAAAGCCTTAATATAAACTGTCTTTCCATAAAATTCTTAACAAATTGAGATATGAACATACTTTCTACTGGATCGCAAGGTTAGAGGAGAGATATCAGTATTTCATAGCTCTGAAATCTACTGCTGTGTCTTTTGCAACAATCTCAATATGTGGCAGGGCTTTTTTTTCCTTTTTTTTTCATTTTAAAGCTGTTGGCAATAACATTTCTGTCTTGGGAAAGAATAGTTTTATTTGGCATTTTACAAACTTACATTTTGAAGCATTATTGCACAGAGAAAAGGATAGTCTTCACTCATATCCTTATGTCAAAACATACTTCCAAGATAAAGTCAATTCACCCGACTCTTGAAGGAGCATCACTTGTTTACTTGCAGCAGGGGCGTTGTTTCATTAGTATCAGAAATGATAGGATTTTAAGTCCCACCATACCGTAAATGAATTTATTAACTTTTGATCAAACAGTTGTAGCATATGACAAAGAGTTTTGGTTTTTAAAAAAGAAGAAAGAGAGGTAATAGAAATACGAAGTAAATCAGTGAGAAAGGGGAGTCTATGAAGCCCAGAGTACCTTCTCCTTCTAAGTTACTTTACCCTCACCTTATCTGCCCCCCAAACCCACATACTCACTAGATATAATTAATAAGTTTGTGAGCTGATAGAGAACTCATTGTCTTCAGGAATACGTACCACTATAGATATCTTCTTGAGAAAAGACACTGGTTCAACTCATAGCCTGTTGTAAGTCAAAACACTATCTAATTTTTCATACTTTTCACTCTGTAAGATTCCCAGAGTATCTTAAGTTCTAGGTCCTGTATTTTTCAGTATTTCCCCCGGTGATTGCTTACATTAATAACTGTTTTCATTTAAGAAGTGAATATTTATCCTGTTTCCCTGACATTCACTTCCTCTCCCTCCCCTCTTCACTGCTAAAAGAATTTCACTAAAGCTTACTGTGCTCAAGGACAGACTCTTTGAAACACAGTGATTAACTTAGTGATGTCAGAGGCTTTATCTTTTTCTGTTTGTTCACAGTTTGCCTTTAGAAGGACAACTTGCAGAAGCAAAGAAGAAATACCCATTTTCTTTTGCCCATATACTGTACTGCTATTGATCAGAAACACTGCAGGCTGAGGAAGGAGAAGGGTCCTTTGTCAAGAGTAAACCTATTCCATTGGGATAAATAGAACAAAAGATACTGTAAGTGAGGGGTTTGTGACAGTAAAAGAGAATGGGAGGCATCTGAGAAAAACAGAGAAGAGGAATCTAGCTGTACTTTAGATGTAACAGTAAGATTTTTTCCAAGGGACTCAGTAGAGACTACATAGAGGTTTTTGTTGTCAGACCTAGCCTTTAAATTTTAAACTACATAATCCTTAGAGGATATAAAAATTCATAGTCCTTACATAATTATAAAAATTTATTCCAAAGAGACTCTGATATAAGAACAAGTATTATACAACTATACTTTCAAGAAGTCTGTTCTTCGTTTCTTCAGCTGTAACTTTATTTCTACCACACAAAAATATAACAAAATCCTACATCAATGTTAAGGAAACAAGATCTCTGAGTTTACTGTGTCCTGATTTTGCCTCATGGCACGTCTCTTTTCCCATGTCTATAAAAAAAAAAAAAAAAAAAAAAAAAAAAAGTACTGTCTGCCTTCTCTTCAACATCAGAACTCCATCTTCCCTCTCTTGCTCACCCTCTTCACCCTCTAATTAATACCATCAGAGCAGTACTTGATCTCCCCCCGGCAAAACTATAGTCATGGTAATAGATTTTCACCAGAAAATATGTCATAAGTGCTCTATTTATATTTGCAGAGAAGATCAAGCTCATTTTTTAAACCTATCAGTAGACTCCAGTAGACATTAGAGTTTTGAAGAAAATTCAGGGAAAGAGTTTAAACAAGGCTATAAATACATTGTACAATCTCATAAATAATATTATTCCGTAAATTTACAATTCCATACAAGTCAATGAATGTAGTATTGGATCTATTAAGTACAAATTAATCTGACCATGATCATATAAAAAAGAAAAATTTAGCACACAGATACTTTTAGAAAGCAAAATATATAACAAGAGCCAAGCTATCCAAAAAGTCCTGTTTGGGTCTCCTACTTTGTCTTTCCTGCATCCTATTCAAACAAATCTTTGTTCTCCTGCCGCTTTCTATGATTATTGCAACTCAAGATTATTTCCAACTCAATACACTGCTACATGCCCCTGCTTCCTTGTCCTCTTTCCATTCCTCACCCACCTGTTCTCTATCTTTCAATCACCGCATTTTCTTTCACAGCAAAGCCAGCTCTTGCTTCTTCACTTTGTTCCATGATCCATCTTATTCTCTTCTCCATCTAGATTAATGCTTAGACACAATTTCTCTCTCTGCATTTCCCACTTTCG
Source organism: Colius striatus (assembly GCF_028858725.1). Classification (NCBI taxonomy): domain Eukaryota; kingdom Metazoa; phylum Chordata; class Aves; order Coliiformes; family Coliidae; genus Colius; species Colius striatus. The sequence goes on along the minus strand of NC_084760.1, from coordinate 19,403,448 downwards.
TTCTACTGCTCCCTCATGAGATCTGTAAAGGCTATATGGACATGCAGCAGAAAAGATCACATAACTGCTGCAAACTTCAGAGATCTTTTTATAAAGTACATTTTCATAAGTAGTAGTTTCCATGTTAATGCTTTCTGGATCCAGCAAGTCAAAAGCTGTTGCTGAATGCTTTCTTGGGGTTATGAAGTACTCTTCATGTTGCTAAGATACTGTTTACTTTCCCATATAGTTCTAGTTTACCCATAAATATTTTTTCCATTAATAAAGACAAATAAAAGACACGTCCATGGAAAAAAAGCTATTAATAATTGGATAATTCAAGAAACATTAAACATTCAAGAAACAAATACAGAGCAAAGCTCTTCTGCATGCCAACACAGAGGTTCTTAAGCTCTTGATCTATAGTTAAAAAAATGTTCTTCAAATGTAAGTCTATATAGGAGTTATTCAATTCTTATGGGAGTCCCGTGTTTTCAAAGCCTAAAGCAGCACTTCTATGTTGACTCATTTTACTCAAAATGTTAAAAGTTAAGCCAAATTCAGGTTATTTTGTACCTTTTGATAGGCAACAAACTGTAGTAATACCTAAAGAAACATGAGGTAGTGATGGACAAGATGATTGGGGTTTACTGCACTTTTCCCCAGCATACACAAAGCCAATATCTCAAACTGCTGATATCTTTTCCCCAACTCAAAAGATTTAGTAATTATATTCTGCTACTCTGTGCATCTAGAACTATTGGCACTCAGCATTTCTTTATTCTTATCTACTTACAGGTTGAAAGTAATTCCTCTGCAGATATTTGGGCTTCAATTGCTCATTCATTCATCTCATTAGAATCCCTCAATTTTAGACCATTTACAACCTAAATGTACTTAAATCTATGCCCTCTAGCATAGAGGGCATAGATTTAACTTATTTGATTTTAAGGATATTTCTTATCCATTCCATAAAATATGTGAAACTGTTGTAACCCAGAATATGCAAGGAATAAGTAAACAAACACTGAAAATTTCAAAGTGCAAAGCAGTTTAAAAGTTGACAAAGTAGAGCTTTGGCACTATAGCCTTATGACAGACAGAAATGCATTATAAAATAAGCACAAAGGACAAAGTCAATAGCTTGTCAGTACTTAACATAAACAAAAATCCTGCAAAAGCCTGAACACGATTCTCTTTTCTTAGGTGTGGATGTTTGTATTGGCTATATTCCTATCTATGAATGTAGGCATACACTACAGATCTCTGTCTAGATATTGTAACCTAAGGAACTGCATATTATTTTGGGTGATGTTAAAAGCAAAACACATGCAGAGAAAGCCTCGTCTCCCACTTAACACTAAAATGAAGAAATTCATAAATCTGCCACCATTTGAGAAATATGCTTGTTTTCATTTTTGGCAGCAATTTTGGTAGAAATTCCCAAACCTTGAGGAACAGATTTATATTTGACTGAACGAGCCTTTTTCATCTACAGTTCTCTAACTAGCCTGAGGGAGTTCAAAAGGCTCATAATGATTTATGTAACAAGGTTTACTCACCTCAACTGTCAAGTACTATTTCAGGACAAATTATTAAACCAGTAAAGCCACTGTAACTTTCCAGCCTGACACTGATAATTATATCTCACAGAATCACAGAATCTTAAGGATTGGAAGGGACTTCAAAAGATCATCTAGTCCAACCCCCCTGATGCTTTTTCTTTTTTTAAAAAAAGTTTAATTGGCATATTTAATTTATGAATTTAAGTGACAAAAGTGACAAAAACTGCATTAAAAATAGCCAGGTGGTACAATTGCTTCCTTAGCCCTGTCTTATTTAACTCCATATGTTCCTCTTCCCCTAGACAAATATATTCTAGAAAAATATAGATAATGTAAGATTTGGGTTTTTTTACATTAACCGTATTTCAACAACTGTCAAGATTTGGTACAATTATTTGGTATTCTTGCTGTCATGAGGAAGCTGAAAAAAGGTCCCAGGTTTCATGACACACTTTCAGTTTCTTTTCTGTTGTATTGTTCTGGAATACTTATTCCAAATGGTTGTAAAATTCTATACTTCTATCCTGGAGATGTCTACTCCAGGGTCTGTGAGAAAGCAGAAATCAACATGTAAGGCAATGAGGCCATATGCCTTTCCCTGTGAAAATCCTTATCTAAGAAGTTGTACCTAGGAATTGAATTCTACTGATTTTACAGCTTCTTTGCACTACATATGAAAAAAAGTGCTGGAGGATAACATAACTAGCTGTTCAGAACAGTGTTGCAAGGATTTTAAAGGAATTGACTAAGTATTAAAAATAAAGATTAACAATTTGAAAGTAATCTTCAATGCAGAATCAAAGTCATTTAAAAAAAGGGCTCAACTGTGTTGGCATTTCAAGGTAAAATAAATCAACTATTAAATTGTACTAAGACAGATGAACCAAAAATGATTTGAACTTGTTTATTTGTTTAACACTAATTTATGACAACCAATCAAGAATTCTTTCAGAATGAGGATGTAACTCCACATCTTACCACAGAAAATGTAACAGACTTATTCTTTGATTTCAGAAGTCCTCATTCTCCAGTAGTATTTCAAATGAATGACTGTAGAAAGGCAAGAAGAGATCAAACATACAAATGTCTCTGCTAGTCTCTCAGATAGGGCTTTGATGGCTTGCACACTAATAACTTCAATATTCTTCTCTAATCATTCCTGATTACATTTCTTTAAAAAGAGATGGGAAGACCAAAGTGGCATTCAAGAGATTAACATCTATGCTGTATCTTTGAATTCCTCATTTATTTTCTTAATAATTTCTAACACTTGATCTATTGAGGTTTTTTTAATGGTTACTCAGCACTGAGGTGACACTCTCCTACAAATATCAGGCATGAACCCCAAATTCTGCTCCTTAGCCTGTCACTGTATACTGTGTCAGTTTTTCTTATCTTCATTCCATACCTGAGCACCATTTCAAACGTGCTGAATTTCATTATGCCATTTCATAATACAGTTCCATAGTGTCATAAGGCTCTTCTACAATTTGTCAGCTGAATAATTCGATTTCTTTGGTGAACTGTTTTTTCATTACATTGATTATTTTGTTTTCATGAAAGAAATTAACAGCTTTTAGAATGATCCAGCTCTACTGATCATCATCTGCAACACATATTTACTGTTTTACTGTTTCCTACTCTTTAGCTGTCACTTTTCTTAAAAGTCTTTTATATGGGACTTAGCAGTAGACTTTTGAAAATTTAGAAAGCCTCCAATCTAACCTAACGTAGTAATGAAGAAATTCTTCACTTTGACAATGCACTGAGGCATTGGAACAGGTTGCTGTAGAGAGAAGCTGTAGATGCCTCATCTCTGGAAGTGTTCAAGAGCAGGTTGCATGGGGCTTTGAGCCATCTAGTGGAAAGTGACCCTGCAGGTGAATTAGAAGTAGATGTCTTTAGGGTCCCTTCCAACACAAGCCACTCTATGATTCTGTGATCCATGTTTTGGTTTAATCCCAGCCTTATCCACATGACAGCTAACTCTTCTAATCCTTTTAATAGGTTTTAGGGTACAATTGCTCTGTAAAATACACAAACACGTTGACTAGTCTTAACTAGGTCATATTTAGCTATATATTCACTGATTATATTCTTAAATATTATTCTATTACTTTACATGATACAGTGGAATATCAATCAGTTTCCAGGAGCTCTCCTAAAATAATCTGTGTCATTGGAGTTGATCTCTTGCCTAAAACTGACTTGACACAGGTAATGTCTAATGTTCATTTTCTGTTTATTCAACTATTATTAATGAAGATTATTTTCCATAAAGGTCTTTTTATGACTCACGCTCAAAGAAGGTATCCATCCATGCTTCCCGAGATTTTTATAAGTGAAGACAGAATAAAGACCATAAAAATGTAAAGACTGACTTCAGTTTCTCTGTAATGGCCCCGGCTTTTCCATTACTCCGTTTTCCCCTTTATCCATCAACCTTGTGGATTTACTTACTGATATGCTGACCTTCAAATACAGGATAAAAACATGTCATTAGATTAGACACATTTTGCTACTTGTTCTTCAAAGCTTTTCTACCTGCCTTATGTTTTTATGTTTAGCCTGCCAGAGTTTCAGAATTTATCATCTTCAGCCATACCAGTTTCTTCTGGAGGTATTTGGAATACAGGTAAAACTCTCACAGTATGTTGTGATTGAAGGATCAAGTGGTTTTGTTCCTGACCCATTTTAGTATATATAGTATACTGTTAATGTGAATAACTGAATCATAATGTAGTTATTGCTGTAGACATTAAAAAAAAAAAAATTACTTTTTAACTGAGATATTTTAACATTCTTATTTATGTGAGCTACTGAGGTTCATCACCTGGGCTATCGACCACATAGGAGTGTAAATTCTGAGGTTTTGCTAAGTCCTTGTCATGATACAGTATTTTATACACTACTATTGAAGCTACTGTCTTTAAGTGATGGTAAGATAAATAACAGACTTCAATAGTTCTTTACGTGATCTTGTGACTGTCTATTCAATATAGAAAATAAAATGTGGTGAATCTACAGTGAAAACATCTTACATAACTGTGGAATTTTGGATAAGTCAGTACTACAAAACTTGGCTCTATTTTTTATTCTTCAATGGGAAGAGATGTTTCTCCAGTAATCTTAGATAAAAATAATAAGAATTAATAGTTCACCAATTTAGAGGTGGTCAGGAATACAACTAAGCAGCACAATGTCACTGGTAAGTACTCTACTTCATATATTTGAGGTTAAGAAAAAAGAGGAAAAAAAAGTACAAATGAGTACTAGAAGAAAACATAACTTGGATACTTAACATAGAAGAACTATGACACAGGTACAATAATAGATATATTCACTTCAAAGATTAATTCAGGAAATAAAAATCCTTCACTTCTCTCACACATTTTTTAATATAGGCTAATAAAAAAAAGGAATGTTGTAAATGCAGATCACTAATAATGAAGTTCTCAGTTTCACTTCTTAAATTTCAAAACTCAAGACTCTAAATTTTTAATTTCCAAATAACAAAACACATTTAGTAAAAAACATAAAATCATAGAATAGATGTCTTACGATCTAAAAGAAGCCAGAAATCAAGTAAACGTGATTTTTTTTTACCAGATGCCATATGGACACAGCTAAAAGTTGCAGTAAGTATGGCTAAAGTAGTACTGGTTTGTCCTTTTCCAAATATTGTGAGGTCTCATGCACCTCATGTTGAAGGTTCATCACAACTCCTATTGTTCTATTAATCTTTTATAATGTATCTAAGCATATAAAATATTACTAACTAGGTCAATGGTTAGGCTTATATATTCATTTAAACAAGGGATTACAAATATTCTAAAATGCTCTAAATTTCTTTAACACAATACAAACAAAACCACAAAAGAAAATTTTGAGAATCACAAAATCTGAAGGTCTGGAAGGGACCTCGAAAGATCATCATGTCCAACTCCCCTGCCATAGCAGGAACACCTAGAGTAGGTCACGTAGGAACTCATCCAGGTGGTTTTTTACCGTCTCTAGAGAAGAAGACTCAATAGCAGCCTGTTCCAGTGCTCCATCACTCTCACAGTGAATAAATTCTTCCTTGTATTTCTTTGGAACCTCTTCTGTTTCACCTTGTACCTTGTCTTATCATTGGACATCACTGAGAAGAGTCTGACTCCATCGTCCTGACACCCACAGATTATGTATTTGTAAACATAAGTCATCCCTCAGTCTTCTCCAAAGTAAAGAGAAGTCTGTATGAGATGAACTGGCTAAACTAATTCACCTAGCCATAGCGATTTCTGTGTTGTACTCATTAGCTTATAAGAACAACTTTTAGAATCTACAACTTTTAGTGTTTATTTGTATCTGTAAGATCAAAATGCATAAGAGAGTACCTTTAGAGACCAAGAGGGCATACATCTCTCCAAAGTAACTAAAGTCAAAAGAGTGTCAAACTGAAAAACTAACAAGGCTTCTATTTAACCAAAATCAATTCTTGGCAGTTTGTGATGTGTAATTTTATCTAAACCATCTGCTAATTCCTCTTTCCCCACAGCTCTCTCTTAGATATCTATGTTCATTATACAATTAGAATAATAGAATCATAGAATAGTGGGGGTTGGAAGGGACCTTCAGAGATCATCAAGTCCAACTCCCCTGCCAAAAAAGATCCACCTATATCAGGTCGCAGAGGAACATGTCCAGCTGTGTTTGAAGGCCTCCAGAGAAGGAGACTCCACACCCTCTCTGGGCAGCCTGTGCCAGGGCTCCCTCACCCTCATAGTAAAATAGTTTTTTCTTATATTTAAATGGAACTTCAACTCCATCCCATTACCCCTTGTCCTGTCACTGGACACAACAGAAAAAAGATGCCCTAACATTCTGACATCCACCATTTAGATATTTGTAAATATTAATGAGATTCCCCCTCAGTCTTCTCTTCTGTAGACTAAACAGCCCCAGTTCTCACAACCTTTCCTCATAAGGAAGATACTTCAGTCCCCTGATCATCTTGAAGTTCCTGTGCTGGACTCTCTCTACAAGTTCCCTGTCCCTCTTGAGCTGAGGAGCCCAGAATTGGACACAGGACTCCAGATGGGGCCACACCAGGGCAGAGTAGAGGGGGAGGACAATCTCCCTCGACTTGCTGGCCATGTTCTTCTTGATGCATCCCAGAATGCCATTAGCCTTCTCGGCCACATAGACATATTGCTTACTAGACAGTTTGAAAATTTCAGGGTAGCCTATAAGAAAACTAATGTATTAATGGAAAAATCTATTTCCCTACACCCTTAGCCATTCTCTTCTGTCAAATCCACGGTATGTTTTCTGATAAAAGTCCATGGGATAAGTGTTATCAAGGATTCCACATCTAAGCTCTTTCCATCATGAGAGTGTTAATGTCTCCCCTTTCCACAGCTGGGGTTAGTAAAGACCCTGTCTCTCTGGCCAGGATTTCCATTAAAGACATGCTAGTGAGAATTCTCCCTCTTCCGAATAGGACACTAATCCTCAGATCTCTATGGGGAGGTGATGAAGTCTAGCCTGCACTTCACCTTCACTACAAAGCTCAGTAGAAATGGAAGCAGCTTTCATCCTCTAGGCTTTGCAGAAAGTTTGTTCTTGCTGACATAGAGAGAGAACTTTGAAAGGATCAGAGATGAAAAGTCTTGTAGGAAAAGAACAATTCTTTATTGGAGAAGGGGAAAAGAATGCCTTTCCTGTCTCAAGTTGAAACAGAAATTACTGTTTTCAAGTTGTCTCTGCATGTGTGTAGAACTTAAGATTTGCAATATGTCCAGAAATAAAAGTTCATATTTCCAATATGTCCAGAAATAAAAGTTCATATTTCCTTCCCTACCACCAGTAATTCTGTCGTGTTTCAAATTCAATTTCCCTCATAGTGATTTTATATTAAAGTACAAAAACAAGTAAATTCCTCTCACCAATGAAAGAACTATTCGTTTTTCTATATTCAAAGTCATTCATTAGAAGTCATTAAGTAACATTCCATCCTTTCCAGAAATAGATATGATATATGCACTGTACTGGACACAAAGATATATTTCATAATCCTATCTTGAAGTACAATGCCCTGGTCTTATGTAAGTATCAAGTGACTGCAAGCATAAAAAATTAAGGTTACCAAGGAAACTATCTTTAAAGAGATTAGAGAAAAGCAACTGTGCACAAAAAAAACCCCAAACCAAACCAAAAAAGGAAATAGGGAAATTTGTTATACAGACCCATGTCTTGCAATTTTCAAGATGTGATCTTTAAAACCAGAATCACAGGAGATAATTAAGATAATCACTGTTTTAAATTTTCCTTTAAGATATGATCCTATCCATTTATTTCATGGAAATTTGTATTCGTAGTATAAAGTAAATGATCATAAAGAAAATTCACTGTGCACTGTTGTACTGTGCGTGCTTAGCACTTTCTTTTGCTTAATTGTGATCATTAAGAAGAATGAATAAAATTGTGACATAAATATTAGTATTCTTTTAGTAGCCTTCGACAATTAAGGGGAAATGCTATATACTAGGATGTTTGCCAATATTTGGTGTAATCTCTAATTAAGGATTAAAACATCAGCATTTCAAAATTCAAACTAAAAACTAAGAAATCAGGAGAAACTGAGACTACTTGGTCGAAAAATATTGACAGATGCTCAAGCATTTAAAGATACACTGCTACTCATGCTACACACAATAAATTGGAAGAAAGTTGTTTTTTTTTACATAAGGAAAAATATAGAATCATAGAATCATAGAATGGTAGGGGTTGGAAGGGACCTTTAGAGATCATCTAGTCCAACCCCCCTGCAGAAGCAGGTTCATCTAGATCAGGTTGCATAGGAACATGTCCAGGCAAGTCTTGAAGACCTCCAAGGAAGGAGACTCCACAACCCCCCGGGCAGCCTGTGCCACTGCTCCGTCATTGTCATGGTGAAATAGTTTTTTCTTATGTTTGAGTGGAACTTTTTGTGTTCCAGCTTCATCCCATTACCCCTTGTCCTGTTACTACCTACTGTAGAAAAAAGGGATGTCCCAACCTCCTGACATCCACCCTTTAGATATTTATAAATGTTAATAAGATCTCCCCTCAATCTCCTCTTCTCCAGACTAAACAGCCCCAGTTCCCGCAGCCTTTCCTCATATGAAAGATGTTCCATATCCTTGATCATCTTGGTGGCCTTGTGCTGGACTCTCTCCAGCACGTCCCTGTCCCTCTTGAGCTGTCCCTGAGGAGCCCAGAACTGGACACAGGACTCCAGATGAGGCCTCACCAGGGCAGAGTAGAGGAGAAGAACCTCCCTTGACCTGCTGGCCATACTCTTCTTGATGCATCCCAGGATGCCATTGGCCTTCTTGGCCACGAGGGCACATTGCTGGCTCATATTTAGTTTATTATCAATCAGGACTCCCAGGTCTTTCTCTGCAGAGCTGCTCCTCAGCAGTTTGACCCCCAGCCTATACTGGTGCATGGGGTTGTTCCTTCCCAGATGCAGGACTCTGCACTTGTCCTTGTTGAACCTCACGAGGTTCCTCTCTGCCCAACTCTCAAGTCGATCGAGATCCCGCTGAATGGCAGCACAGCCTGCTGGGGAATCAGCCAGTCCTCCCAGTTTGGTGTCATCAGTGAACTTGTTGAGGGTACACTCTGTCCCCTCATCCAGGTTGTTGATGAAGATGTTGAACAAGACTGGCCCCAGAACTGATCCCTGTGGAACTCCACTGGCCACAGGCCTCCAACTCGATTCTGTGCCATTGATCACCACCCTCTGGGCTCTGTCATTCAGCCAACTCTCCATCCACCTCACTGTCCACTCATTCAAGCCACACTGCCTGAGCTTTTTTGTGACGATGTTGTGGGAGACAGTGTCAAAAGCCTTGCTGAAGTCAAGGTAGATGACATTCGCTGCTCTCCCCTCATCTAGCCAGCTGGTTATACACTCATAGAAGGCTATCAGGTTAGTCAAACAGGATTTCCCTTTGGTGAAGCCATGTTGACTCCCCCTGATAACCATCTTATCCTTCATATGTTCAGTGATAACATATGAAAATATGAAAATATTCTGTTTCTTTCATTCCTACTTCTATCATGAAAGATAGCACATTTTTTTAACTTTTGTTTCTAAAGTGAATATTTATCAAGATGTTTTATGCCATCCAAACTTTTCTGACTCATTTATTGAGATACTAAATAAATTCTACTAAACATAGTTAATCTTAAATGCTTAGTTTTAGAGTTACTAGTACAAAACTCACTTGTGATACACACAATGACTGAATTGACATATGATTAAATGCTTTTGATATTTTATAATGCAGAGTTTCTTCAGACTCTGGAATATATGACAGTATGCAACAATGCAAATCACAAGTAACTAAGGATTAACAGCCTTTCACTTGCCCAGCATGGAAGAAAAAAAAAGAGTCTCTACAATAAATTATGCCAAGAGAGGTTAAACCAGTTTTTTCTCCCCACAACAGTGGGTGAAAATTGTGTTCAAAAGCTGAATGTTAAAACTGTTCAGGAGAAGTTATTTCCAGCCAATAAGACAAGTAAAATGTTTTTCCTCTGGTATATTCTTGAACTATTCAAACATGCAGAAAAGGCATAGCTCAGCTTTCTTGTTTGTTCTCTTGAAGTAACAGAGGCTCATTGTACACTAATTAGTTATACACACAGCAGTAGTGCTAGGAAAGAGATGTATAAAGGTATTTAAGATACCTCTAACTTCTGAAGCAGAGCCCAAACAACAAATACTTAAGAGAATTTACTCCAGCTGGGTAGTGTCCTAACTAATAGTGAAAAATGTGCTTCATCTTTCTTTTGAAGAAGAAGGAAAATATAATAGCTATGTATGATAAATTACTGGCCAGACCAAGTCAAGCCACAGGGCAGCTTACTGTTAATCAGGCTTAATTATCTCAAGGGCATTGAGTAATCCGTTCAGTCTTTACGATAAAATGACCTATGTGACATCAAAAGAAAAAATGAGATTGTCTTATGACATCATTTTGTGTTTTCCATAACTACACACAAAGATTTACTGGCTACTTGGAACACAACAACCTTTCTGGTCAAAGGTCCGAGGTGCATAATCCACTTGTGCTTATAACTCTACAAGCCTGTTAGAGGTACCGAAAACATAAAATAGTGAGCCTACATAACACAGAGTAGGAGGACTACAGTTTTACTCATAAGAAGGTATTACCTCTTGTTTCCTTCGGTATAATTATGGAGATTTTTAAGTTTAATACACTTATCAAAACTGAAGGGAACCTGGGACGAGTACAGGAACTCTAGTTTTCTTCAAGACCAATAACCTGTTGTACCATTTCAGTGTTGTTCTTAAATATGTCCCGTTACCTCACTGCGCACTGACTTTTACTTATCCTGTCCTGACTTTACAATACATATTTCTGTGTCACATGCAACCTCCTGCTGCATGCCTGAGGCTGTCTAGCATAAAAGGACCTGGGAGTCTTAATCGACAACTGTCTGAATACAATCCAGCAGTGTACCCAGGTGGCCAAGAAGGCCAATGGCATCCTGGCTTGTATCAGAAATGGCATAGCCAGTAAGACCAAGGAAGTGATTGTCCTTCTGTACTCAGCAGTGGTGAGGCCACTCCTTGAATATTGTGTTCAATTCTGGGCCACTCACTACAAGGAAATTGAAGTTCTGGAGCGTGTCCAGAGACAGGCAATGAAGCTGGTGAAGAGTCTAGAGAATAAGTCTTAGGAGGAGGGAATTGGGGATGTTTAACCTAGAGAAGAGGAGGCTGAGAGGAGACATGATCACTCTCTACAACTTCCCAAAGTGGAGCTGTAGTGAGGTAGGGGTTAATCTCTTCTCTCCAGTAATGAATGATAGGACATGAGGAAACTGATACAAGTTGCACTGGCAGAGGTTCAGATTGGACAGGAAGAACTTTTTCACTGAGAAGGTTGTTAAGCACTGGAAGCTCAAAAGCTTTGTTAAAGTCCAGGTAGACTACATCCACAGACTTTCCCTCATCCACTAAGCCGATCACCTTGTTGTAGAATGTGATCAGGTTAGTTAAGTTGACTGGACCTAAACCCCTGTTTCTCCTATATGTTCCTTATGATGGCACTCAAGATGATCTCCTCCATAAACTTCTCCAGCAATGACATCAGGCTAACAGGCTTGTAGTTCTCAGGATCTCTCTTCTAGCCCTTCTTGTGTATGGGTGTTACATTTGTCAACCTCCAGTTCACTGGGACCTCCTGTTTAGCCAGCACTGCTGGTAGATGACAGAGAATGGCTTGGTGAGCACTTCCGCCAGCTCCCTCAGCACCCTTGGGTGGATCCTACCTGCTCCCATGGAGTTGTGTCTAAGCTATGTAGCAGGTTTACTAACCTTCCTGTGTACTCATTTAATTCTGAATGTAAAGTAAAAAATTATGTACTTTTTAAAAAAAGAAAGGTTAATTTTCATTTGATTACCCTTTTTCTTGTTTTGACACTCAGGTACATAGAATTTCCACTGTTTTTCCTTTATTTCTTGCTTGCCTAGAAGTCTGAACATGAAGCAATCTGAGTAAAAAATGTACTCCAAAATTACAGGTTATCAAAATGCTTCTGTTTGATGGCCAGCAGGTTGCATCTAAATAAAAACAGAAGCAGGCCAGGATTGCATAACACTTCTACATGTTCTTTTGCAGATCATAGAGGAGAATGACTGTTTGTGAAAGAGGTCTGGAAAGTGACCAAGGTCAAGCTTCTAGCAATTACAGATAGAGTGTAAATACCTGATCGAAGTTGAATGCATTCACTTTGCACAAAATTCTGTGCTAACCTACATAGCTCACATCTTAAGTATGTTGAAAGCATTTCCTTCCTTGATACAGCAGATATTACAAGACGTGTTTAAAATCAGTATATGATTAGAGCTATTGAGAACAAGGAAACTAAGATGGGTTGAATAATAATAATGGTATGTCTGGCAGAACTGATCAAAGACAAAGTTTACAGGAATCATGAGAGTGATGGTAGACCTTGTGAATGTAACAGATACAAATTAGTATCACAGAATCAGAAGGCAAAATGTCCTCAGCATGCACTGTTTCATATAATTGAATCAAACTTGATTAAGGAGAAAGATGGAAAAGCATTACATTATTATGGAAAAGAGTGTAAAAAACAATGAAAGTTCTGCATTTTCCTTTCTGCTAGGAGTTTTTAATTCATAACAACTGAACATGAGCAAGTGAGAAATCAAAATTTGAAGCTTGACTGTGCAAGATTTTAGAAAGAGTAATACTACATATGAGGAGCTTTGCAGAATGTGCCAATTTAACTGCTATTGTATTTTCATATCCCACTTCACCTGTCAGCAGTCTTAAAGGAAATAATGATATATATTGAACATAAATATTTAAGCAGTGTGAATAGGGGGTGCAATAGAGGCATGAAAATCCACCCCACAGTATTGGTTTAATGTGTTAATCTCCATAAATAACAGATGATAAATCAGTTAACTGCTGTATAGTATCGCTGTTTCTCTGACATGTGTTTTTCATATTAATGTCTGGCTCTACTGGTTTTGGTCTCCTAGATGTGTTTGTGAACTCCGCCATCCACACACTTAACAGGAACAGACAAATTGGTCCAGTACTTGTTCCAATGCTGGACTGTCCTAAGAGTACAAAAAAAAAAAAAAGGTAAAAATTAAGAATTTCTTGCATTTCAATTTATGCCAATTGTTGCTTTTCCTGTCAACATGCACCACAGGGAAGTCTCTGGCACCATAGAATCATAGAATCATAGAATGGTGGGGGTTGGAAGGGACCTTTAGAGATCATCTAGTCCAACCCCCCTGCAGAAGCAGGTTCATCTAGATCAGGTTGCATAGGAACATGTCCAGGTGGGTCTTGAAGACCTCCAAGGAAGGAGACTCCACAACCCCCCGGGCAGCCTGTGCCACTGCTCCATCACTCTCGGTGAAATAGTTTTTTCTTATATTTAAGTGGAACTTTTTGTGTTCCAGCTTCATCCCATTACCCCTTGTCCTGTTACTACCTACTATAGAAAAGACGGATGTCCCAACCTCCTGACACCCACTCTTTAGATATTTATAAATGTTAATAAGATCATTCATCAATCTCCTCTTCTCTAGACTAAACAGCCCCAGTTCCCACAGTCTTTCCCCGTATGAAAGATGTTCTATACCCTTAATCATCTTGGTGACTCTGTGCTGGACTCTCTCCAGCAGTTCCCTGTCCCTCTTGAGCTCAGGAGCCCAGAACTGGACACAGGACCATAGATATAAGGTTCCTCTGATAAGTAAGATCGCTTCCTGAGCCTTGTCTTCCTAAGGCTAATAAATCCCAACTCCCTCAGAATCTTCTCATACATGAGATGATACAAGCCCTTTATCATCTTCATGACCTCTACTTGGACTCATTTGAGTAAGTCCATCTCTCTTCTGTGACTGGGACAGAAACTGGCACCAGACTCCAGGTATAGTCTCACCAGTGCTTTACAAAGGGGAAGAATCAGCTCCCTTGACCTGGTCTCAAAACTTTCCATAACAGCTCCCTTGATCTGGTCTCAAACCTTTCCGTAATGTAGGTCAGGATGCTGATCACTGAACATAGCCCTTTGAGTCTGTCAGTTCAGACACTTTTCAGTTCAACTGTGTCTACTCATCTAGTCCATTCTTTTTCAGAGAGGACATTATGGCAGAAAGTGTTCAAAGCCTCACTAAAGTCAACATAGGTAACATCAACTACTGTCCTCTCATTCACTGAGCCAGTCATTTCTTCATTGAAGGTTATGGGGTTGATAAAACACTATTTCCTCTTCATAGCTCCATGTCAATTATCCCTTATCAACCTTTTGTCCTTCTTGTACCTAGAATTGGTTTCCAGGTGTCATTACTCCATCAGTTTCTCAGAAATAGAAGTGAGGCTGACTGACTTGTAATTCCCCGGATCTTCTTTCTTGCCCCTCCTGAAGACAGGATTGACATGTTTTCTTCCAGTCACCAGAAACCTCTGCTGGCAACTATGACCTTTCAAAAATTTTCAGGAGTTACCTCACAATGACTTTATCCAATTCATTCAGCATTTGTGGAGATTTGATTATGTCAGGTCCAACAGACCTGATATATGTCCATTTTTATTAAATGTTCCCTCAATTCACCCTCTTCTTTGCTCCAGAAATTATTCTTGGTCTCAGTGATTCCCAAAAGCCAGTTATATCTCTAAAGACTGAGTCAAAGAAGGCACCAAGTACCTTGGCTTTTTCTATGTATTTTTTTCATTGATTCCCTATCTCATTCAGCAGAGGACCTGCATTTTCCCTAGTCTTATTTTTGCTGCTGAAAGCCTATATGACAGCCATTACTACAGAAGTGAACCGTAAATGTGCAGACCAAATTTTCCCAAATAACCCTACATTTTAAAAAATGGACTTATTTTTCAAACTGGTAGTACAATACGCTTGAGATTCATAATCTGAACCAGAGGCAGCAAGTGAGAAAATCATTAAATGTCTTCATAAATCTTTGGATATTTATGGAATCTATCTCTAAGGAAAATTTATTTGAATATCTTCATGTTAAATAGCTTTCAAAACTTAGATGGAAGCTCTTCTGCTATTATAATTTTTATCAGAACAATATTCATATCAACATGAGTGTGGTTATGTTGTTTATAGGTATATTAGTGTGCATAAGGTACTTTGCAGAGTGCTAACAGGCCTTTCTATGTGATGAAGAACTTGTATCATTCCCTCTGGTCTCATAAAAGCTTTTCTATAAACATGTATTTTTCTCAGAATAAATGTATTTATGAAACATTATTTCCCACAAGCAATGGTACAGTAGTTAAAATGCATACCTGGAGACTGAACCAAAGAATATACATTTCTGCCACATAGTTCCCATATCTCATAGCCCTTTTTTAGAGGCCCCTGTTACTTTAAACTCTCTTAGAACTTGCTGTAATGTATGAACTCATTGTCAGATGAGAATAACAGCACTAAAACATATGAAAAGTGTGTGGCATTCATCTTCCTCAGGGTGTAAGTTATCTATGGTGGATAATCAGTCTTTTTTCCCCCAAGTTTTAGTAATATAGGTTATTACTAAATACACTGTGTAGTAAGCACAGAAGCATACAGCAGGTTTAACAGCTTGACACATTTCTTCTACTGTGAATACCCCAGTGTATTAAAAACCTTATTCATACAAAACCATTTCTCATATGGGTTTATAATAGTCCTATTTCTTCCATTAAACAAGGCATGGATTTCTTCTACATCAATACAATGTCAAGTGTTACTTCTGGGGATGCACTGTTCTCCTCATGTATTATTTCCTTTTCAAAAAAGATATCTAGCCATGGTAAATAAGATTTGGATAGATATGGCCTTTTAGGTCTCTTTTGCCTTACCTCATAGCTTATGTGTATTTATGTATTTTGAACATTTGGATACTGGAGTCATGGCAACAATACCTGTTTCCTTTAACTCCCAAGTGATGTCCATTCAATTTAAGTCCTTTTCTGCTTTCTAAGTCAGAAAGGGTGAGGAGACAAAATCTTTCTGATGCTTTTACAGGAAAGATGAAAGTATGTTACAATTATTTCTTGGTATATTTAAGTCTCTTCCTTTCAAAGAGGAAGCAAATGGTGGCCAAATAAACTGTGGTATGCAATATTATGATCTCGGTATTTACAGCTCTCTTGATATTGCATAAGTCAACAAGAAGAATTAATGTGGAAGCCAAAGACTCCACTAGGTGCTGAGCAACACACAGGTATTGAAAGAAACACTTGAAAAGTGTATGACAGAATCCATGCAAATATACTCACATTAAAGGTATCAAAAGAATAAGGGGGGAAAAAAAATTTAAAGTCTAACATATTTTTCTTTGGAAGTTCAGAGGGAGCTTTTTTAAAACAGTAGTCATCCACCAGATGTAGAGCTTGAGATTTATTTATATATTGATTTATATCTTTATCAGTTGGAATCCACAGTGGTGTGCTCAGACAACTTGACCTCATGAATGCAGGCAGAGTATCAGGAGACAATTCTGGCAAAAAGAGTTAGATCTTATGTATGTGTACTGTATGCATGCATACTAAGAATGAAATCTACATGGTCAAGTATTCATAGGAAAACAACTGTTATTCCATTAAAGAAAAAGAATTTTACTTGTCTTTTGGCATATTTATACATATTTTTCATAGTCTAGAATCCTTTGCAATTTTTTTCTGTGTGATTTAAAGCAATGAAATAAACCTACTTTTTCCTATACAAACCTTCAAACAAAGAACAACCCACAATATAACTCTCTCCTTGACTTTATGAGTATTCATTTTGTAGAAAGTATATCTATAAAAACACAATAAAAAAAACTTAGCCCAAATGAACCAATATCCTCTAATATTTTAGAATTTATAGGTTTTTGTGTTGTTCTTTTAATTTCCCAACTTTATTTCTGCGATATTCTTGCAATTTTTTTTTTGCAAAATTCTTGAAAAATGTAGCCATCATCTATCTCATTTTAGATTAAGAAATAGTATGTTAATTATATATTACAAAAAAACTATTATCTCAAGAGATAAGTACTTTTTTCTGTGTTTACATTTAAAATATTAATAATCATACTTGTATACTGTAAGCATAGAGATAACTCCTGATTTTATATGTGTGATGAAATGTACATCCAAAATCCTGAAAACTTAACTGTAGTGAAGTGAAACTCTTCAGTCACTGATTGCCTGTGAGCATTATAGCAGCCTCCAACCTGCTTCTATATTGATCTAGTAACCTATGCGGCGGAACATGAAGAATAACCATCTGTGTCAGGTACAGCAGCAGGTGCCATATCCATTGAACAGGCTGCTGCTGAAACAATAAATCTGTTCCAAGCACCTTGCAACCTTGACAGACACTTTTATCTCTGTACAAAGACACCTTACACCTCAAAAAGTTGTTTGAAGAGAAATTAGAAACTCAACAAATAACATTGTGTGACAAAGGCCAGAAACTGCATTCACTGCAGATATACTATGAAATCTAGGAAAGACTGTGTTTAGAGATTAATAAGAAGTTCCTTATCTTGCATAGCAGTATTGTCTGTTCATGTCATATATTTCAGTACAATATTGCTAATGTTTTTGTAAGGCAGAACTTAAAATAGGATGACAAGTATATAAAGAGAAATGTTTTGTCACTAACACTACAAATTTATGTCTGCAACAGATGAGATTTGGGCAGATAAAACCAAATAAGATAACTCATCATTAGAAGATTCAAATAATAACAGACTTTCAGAGTACCCACCAGTAAGGGTACAGCTGAAGTTTTTTAGGGAGAAAATACACATCAAGAACTTTTGACCAAATTGTTTTTGAAACCTACATTTATTAATAGGTGTGTTTTGAACACAGAACTACTTCTTACTATGTGAGTTAAAACGGTTCTTGACATATAGTACTCAGCTGAATGTTTAAGAAAATATGGTGATTTAAGGAATGACAGATCTTCATAATTGAATCATATAGTTTTGTCTCTGGCAGTTTTTGAATTTCCTCTGTTGAATTTCAACTGCTCAAGAGTAGTTAAACTTTTTGTCAAGTTTACATTTGTTTTTTTAAAAGGTGTGATGAAAGTTATAAAGAGATGGTCTTTGAAGGAAAAATAGACAGACAATGTGAATCAAAACATGGAAAACAAACAAATATCAGATTTTTCTGAAGGAAAAAGCAGAACAGACAGTTCTCTCAATCAGAGATGTATTTCCTGTAATGAGATGCAAAGATGACAGTTCTATGAACTCCAATGATGATGTTATTTTCCTAGATGAAAAATAAATATCCAGAAGATACAGTAGAAGCTCTCATTACTGTGTACCAGCTGGTTAATATCACTGACTTAATTAAAAATGTCTCATAAAATGAGGATTGTTTACTATGAACAACTTGGTCTGAGAATTCATCAGTTTTATTCCAGTCATAGAACATGTTGCACATATTTGGCTTAATTCACTCAAAGAGTCAGTAGACTGTGAATTGATATTTTTGAGTCTCTTTTTGACAGATGAAGCAGTAATAGTCAAATATTCACTAGGAAGAGGTGTTTACATTTGAGTTTCATGACTAGTAAAATGTAAGATATCTGTTTTAAGATATGTATCTTAGTAGTGGAACAAGAAATTATTGAAGGACTTCATAATATTCACTGCTCTTCTGATGCTGAAAAGACAGTTCTTTAGGACCTATAGTTCTATAGGCATCCTATAAAGAACTGAATCTGCGTTTGTAGAATCAGTTGTAAACTGTAATTTATGGCAGAGTAATGACTCAGTATTTAATTTCATTTCGGCCTCTGGTATGTTGCTAATTACTGAACTTGTGGCACATAAAGCAAGCGTCTGGTGCTGCTTTAATGATCAAACTTATGGGAAAACAGAAAGTAACATTAAGGAAATGGTGGTAAATGAGATTATATCATAATTGTGCTAGGAAAGAGGTACTGACTTCAAATCTATGGAAGTATCAGTAGTCATGTGTGGTACAGATATGATACTAGACTTTATTGTTACAGAGACCTGAACTACAGAACTAAGAAAGTGTGGAGAGAGAACATCTGTTGAGGTTGCTATCCTAAATATTTTTGAAGACTCTCCAGTGGTAATTAGTCCTCCTTGTCCATTGCTCAATTTAGCCAAATTAGAGGTTGGAAGTATGAAGCAATTGAAAATATCTGACTTTCCCTACATTTTAGATATTTAAGGATAAAAATGTAGAAAAAACAATATCAAACCCACATAAGAGAAAAGAAAAAAAATAATAAATTTGGTCCTTAAGTGAATCTACAGGAAATTACATGTCCACCAAAACCTTTGGTCTTGCCAAAGTATTACATAGCAGAAAATACAGCTCTGCAAAATATATTCTTAAAAAAAGCGTAAAAGCAGTTTCAGTGACCTCAGGAGTTGAGTAAATGCAAACCTTCCCATTATTCTTTTTCTGTGAGAGGGCCAACATCAGAACAAGTGGCACTGCTTAGAACAAAAGTATTAAATTTTCTGAATCAATCTCCTACTATGAATCAACATAAAATAAATGAATTATGGATGTTACCCATTGAGAACAGCAGCAAACTAGTTGACATAGTAATTTAGAAGATACACAGATGTAACTGCATTTACTAACTGCATATGACTCAGTGTCATTACTTACATCAAGAAGGAATATTATCTATTAAGAATTTTATAAAAGCTTAGACATATCCCCAAAAGAATAGTCTTTAGAGAAGTCAAACTTCCGGTAAAATTCATTTACCCAAATAAAAAAAAACAGGACTTCTTACTTATACAAGCAATTAGCCAAAAGTAACATATAAGCAAAAAAAATCTGAAATTAACTGTGAAGAGGATGACTTATAGATATGATACCTGTACAACAATAGCTTTAGCAAAATGAACTCACCAGAATGAATGTACAATCTTCAAAATAATGTTGTACATCTGTTAGGGTTGACTTTTCTTCAAATATTTTTTAAAAAAACAGGACAGGCAATATTGTGAGTTCTCAAAATAATCACCATAGATAGTTAACACAGTAGAGATATCAAGATACTCATTCCATAGATTTTTATTAAAAAATATCTAAATGCACATAAAATTAACAGCTCAGAAAACATGAGAACTAGGAAAGGAAAATCAAACTCCCCATGGAGTAAGGCAAGTTGTCTTTCTGGTGCTGACTAGCCAAGGAAGAAGAGAAGATTGGTAAACAAAATATGAGGCATATGAAATTCCACAATAACAAAGCAAACTGAGAACTAAACGAAAGGACAGTTTTCCCTACTGGATGTGTAAGACGGGAAAAATTCTTTTGAGAGAAAATAGTCATTTTCCAGTTACATGTAAATACAGTTATGCAAAGATGATGAATTAAATCAAAGGATTAGAAGGAAGTAGAAAACAGTATTCTTAAGAAGAAAGTTAATGTCTTTTGAATATTCTTACCATTTAAAAAGCATTAACAAGGAAGAGAGGGTGATTTAAACATTACTTAAGCTGTTTTTTCTGCTTACCTTGGGACACCTCTCCTGAATGCAAATCAGAAGCAGCATGTTTAGACCAAAGTTCCACAGATATAGCCAGGGCTGATTGAAGGTCATTGTCTAAAATCTCAGCAGGAAACACTTCAGCCACTTCAGTGACAGTTTTCTTGCTTTGAGGGATAGTAGGTAAACAGGTGATATTGTTTATTCCATCAACACAAAGAAACCCAGCAGAGCAGGACTGTATAAGGCAATCATTGTAATTAAGCTCACAGCTTCGTCCCTGAAAAAAAAAAAAAAGCCATTTTTAAGGCAATTTGCATTTCATGGTAGCATTAGCTGAAAGTTTTGCTTTCCTTTGATTCTAAAATGTTGTTTGGTTATACTAAGTTGTCTGCACTTTTAAAAGCAAATCTAATCATGTGTATAATATTGCTTAACTATTTTAATAGTAGAGTTGGATATTATAGATTTTAACTAAATTATTGCAAATTATTAATAAAAATAATTCCCTATAGATACATAATTGCAAAGTGTCAAAAATAGTATTGTCACCAATAACAAAATGTGATTAAAATAATTATCTTTAGATAGCATGTAGTTACACAGAAAACTTTGTACAGTCATTCAGCTGTCTAAAAACCTTTGGTTTGTTCTGATTGTGAAGGTAATGTTCTTTCAGTTTACACAATGAAGCTCAGTATTTATTGCCTGTTGCCAAATCTTCATAGAACACCTTGTTAACATAGGAAGATGAAAAATAGCTCTTAGAAAAGAAAAAATATAATGTCCATCTCAAATTGGACCTGGCGCTCACTTTTTACGTTTTATCAAGACTAACAATTCATGGCAAGCCTGAAAAATCCTTCCTTATAATAATTTTAAAATGTTCATATTCAATGGTCTGTAAAAAAGCCAAGAAATAATATATTTTTTTGCACAGCAATAATTATGTTAATTAAATGTATTCTTGAAGTGTGAAATATATGAAATATATGTTGAAGCCGAGACTGAGTTCATTTTCTTTTCACTTTTGTTGCAATTAACTAATGGGTTACTTGAAATGATGCAGCTAAATTAGCTAACCTAGAAGGATCCTTCATATCTAGGTAACTATTTAAAATATGCAATATTGTCCTTAAAAGACATGCATCTCTGACAATTTATCCTCATAATATAATTTTCAATTGAAGCTTCTCCTGCAACTGGGATGTATGTAAGAAAATCCAAGTAAATACTTTGGCATTTAGTGAGCATTCTCATTGCATACTTTCCCTCAGACAAGATGCTTAAATAGTCTTTATCGTATCTAACTGGCTAGCTATTTACACAGAATCTGAAGTAATTCACGTTTTCTGAGATCTCTATCAACATTATCGAATTCATTTATGATATTACGAAATAACAGAAGATACAAGAGAGATAGAGGCAGAATGTAGACATTAGTTTTCTTACCAGTGGTTTAAATCATTCAGTGTTTAAAAAGGAAGAGGTTAAATTGAGGAGTTTTGAATGATTTAGATACAAGCATGCTTGTTTCAATCAAGCTTTTAATTTGTTTTGGAAATCAGATGAGCTACCTAGTAATCTCATGACATCCTAAAAATTCACTCACTGTATCGGTATTCCAAAGTATGAAGGAACAGCAGACCAATTTATTTGTCAGCTTTCCATACAATGATAAAACACACATTTTGTTCTTGCTCTCTTCTATTTCCATGTGTAGCACAAATGATCAGTTGGAATGAGAATTCTGTCTAATAATCCCAAAAAACCTTGTTTCATTCTGACCTTCCCTGTGACGAATTAGTACATTTTTATTACTATTGCTTGTAATGGTGAAGTGCATTTGATTGTGATTTTATGACTCATAGAAACAAAACAGATGTGAAAAACCTCCACTGTGCATGAAGGGTACATTAAATAGTCACAGATAAATCTGATAGCCTTGAAAGTGTCTGTAAATGCTTTGACAATTTCCATGCAGGCAGATGGTATAGATTTGTATTTAAAAGTAGGTATATGTCTGTAGATGTTTCTATTCAAAAAAGTAAACATTTATTCAATTTACTGCTGATTATCTCTGTCTTCTCAAAATTTATGAGAAAATTCATGATCCATACTTCAGATAGTTTTACATACATAGATGACAAAAGATTTACTTAACACACACCGTAACTGTTCCTTCAATACTTGTATCTCTGGACTTGCACTGTTTCCACCCTGTACTTAGGAAGCAGAAAATATCGGGGGCCTACAAAACACACATCTTGAGATGTTTAGACCCTAACTAAACTTCCGTACTAAAGATAGTTATGTTAAATATTTTCTGGTTTTTTTCACAATTTTTCTTTCTTTTTGTGGACTTCCCAAAGCATAGTGGAATCTCAGGGACTGAAAACAGAACAATTAAATTCTAGCTACATTAAAGATTTGTTACTTTTTCTTCCACAAGTGCTTGTTCTGCAACATAATGAACTGTTAAAGCCCAAGTTATGTACTAATAGGAAAGTTAATCACATAGGTCAGATATCTGTCCAGTTCCATCTTCAGTGAGCTATTAATGAATACTTGGAGAACACAAGAAAAAAAAAAAAAACAAGCAGAGTTTGAATCTGATAATCCACTAAATATAATATTTCAACTTTTGACAAGGACTAATTAAAAGATTTACTAGGGTAACATTAAGAAGAGGAGTGTGAATAATGATTAATCTATCCTTTTAACTCATTTTTTGACTTATTTGTACTTTTGATCTCTGCACTATCATGCAACATTGAATCAAACCAATGAATTTTTCACTGGGTGAAAAAATACTTCCTTTATACACATTTTAAGCTGCTTCTCTGGTGGTTTTAATTTGAATTCAGATTTTCTTTTGTGAGAGAAAAATATGAAAAAAATTGTGTCATTGATTTTCTCTGTTACAATTTTTTGTGCAGGATAATTATGAATACTTAATGATCAAAAAGAGATTATTTTAACATGAGAGTCTGACTGTTTTTCATATAAAAAGCTTGTGTTCCTCAACTAAGGTACTCTTTATCATCACCTGACCCTGTTTTGATTGCCAGACTGCTTTTGAAGACGAAAAGAGAGAAGTTGCTATGGTCTGTGGTGAAGTGTCAATGCTACTTATTCTAGTCTGTAAAAAGCACCCTAGAAAACATTATGTTGACTCTCATGGAATAATCTCTTCCTTGTTAGGATAGTCTATTAGTAAATTTAGTCTGATTACTAAGATCTTTTTTTAAATCTACCAAGTCCTTATAGAAAAATACAAATTTTACAAAATTGTGGGAAAATAGTCAGTGCAACTGGGTGAAAATCCCGGTGACTGGAAGTGAGCATATGGCAGGAGGGGCAAGAAGGAAGATCGAGGGAACTTCAGGCCAGTCAGCCTCACCTCAGTTCCTGGGAAGCTGATGAAGCAATAATACCTTGAAACCAATTTTAAGTACAGGTAGGACAAGAGGGTAATTAGAAATATTTGGCATTGAGCTATGAAGGCGAAATAGTCCTTTATCAACACAATAGCCATATATGAAGAGATGACTGGCTTGGTGGATGATGGAAGAGCTGTGGATGTTGTCTATCTCAGCTTTAGTGAGACTTTGAATGTTTTCTGCCATAATATCCTTGCAGAGAAACTGATAAAATGTGTACTAGATGAATGGACATGGACTGAAAACTGTCTTAACTGCCAGGCTCAAAGAGTTATGTTCAGGCATCAGCAGCTAATACTAAGTCAAATATGACTTAAACTCTTCAATAATGGATGATAAGACAGTGTTGACCCTCAACAAGATTTCACTTGATCCAAAATTGGAAGGAGTTGTTGATATGCTTGTCTGTCTGAATGTTTAAAGATGTGTATGTGTGCGAAGAAGGACTCAGAAACGTCCTGTAATAAGAGCATTAACACAAAAGTCTTCTTGTATTTTAGACGTATTAATGTCAAGGCCCCGATCAGCCTCATAATTTTTCTGATATTTATTTCTGCAACTTCTTCCTTCACACTTACAGGTTTAGGTCCCTGTGCTGAAGGTCAAGTCTCACAAGGTGCAGTTGTGCAACCATGGATCAGCCCAAGGTGAGAAGAACTAAGTTGCAAGAAAGATGTGAGGTGTCTCACCTGGGGTTTAATATCTGATCTTAGAAACTAAACTCAGGCCCTTGTCCTTGGTCCTTGACTGAGATTACAATAAAGCTAACGACTGATATAATAAGCCTTGTGCTTTGTTAATTCTGACCTTGCCTTACTGCCTTGACTTCCTGGCTTATACATCCTTTGTGATCATGAAACTGCCTGTCAGTACCTGGACTTCTGGAAGAACCTTTTGGATGATTTTCACCATCACTGGTCTTGTTTTGTTATCCTTGCATGGATACAACAAGACTAACTCCCTTACCTGTAAGGCCATTGTTCCTGTCTATCTTGCTGCTATCCTTGGGTCCTGTCCTGCCTTCCCTTGCGAAGCAACATACTTGACACTTTACAGCAGCTCCTTTATGTGTGCTAATATATACTGGGTATTTCCTTGAGAGAAAAGGCATGGGACAGAGATAAATGTGGTGTCTGAGAAGAAATGAAGACTGATTTTTTTTCATTTATCTATGAAGATAAATCCAAATCTTACTTCCAGTGATCTGTTCTGTCTGTTTTTCCTACAAAAACACACCAAATAAATGTGGCATAGCTGTTAAAAGAAACATCACTGTCATCATTTATAAAGAAAAGATATTCAAATAACAGTTCTAAACTTGGAGTTATAGAGTAAGAATTATTGAAGTAAAAAGAAAAAAAACCCAAACATGTACTCCTTTTTTTGTTACTAAGTACAAACTGTTATGTGATACTATTAAGTTAAGCCTGAAGTGTGATGAGGTAAAGCACAAAGTCAAATTGTAAGTGCCAACTGCATGTCTTCAACTACAGAAAGAACTGCCACAAAAAAGGTGGTGGCAGCATGGAAATTTCAACCCTAGATGAATATATAGCACTGGCATTTAGCCATACTGAAAAGAATCTTTTAAACAAAGAGAATAAAACATAAGACCAAAACCCACTGGGTCAAGCATTCAAAGAAACTATTTGGTTTAGTTTCAAGGAACTCATTTTCAAAATATGTGTCTGTACACAATAGTTTCAAGTATGAGTTATCTTAGCATGTAAAAATATAAATTGGTATGCTAAATAAAAATACTAATTGGTAGGTTAAAAAAATTAATTTGTGTTTAACAATATTCAAGTACTGTGATGAGTAACAATGCTGTTGTGTACACTTCAACATCTCCACTTTTCATGGATATTAGGTGAATATTTCTCTAGAATATTAGAGCTCCCTTTAGTGAAAAATACAAAGAAAAGAAATGAACAGTTACTAAAATATTATATTTTTCAGAAATTTCATTGTATCATTTTATTCATTTCATGAATAGACACATTCAGGGAAAGCAATGAAAGGAGAGCATCTCACCACAAATCCTGGCTTGCAAAAACATAAATAACCAAAGCTGGGGTCATTCTGAACACAGATGCCATGTATGCAGGGGTTGGATATGCACTCATCAACATCCAGCTCACAATGAAGACCTTCCCATCCTATCAGGAAAATAAACAAAACCCCAAACCAAGATACATTAAAATCTAAATTCATTTATCATCAAATAGAAACAGCTACATGTACCTATAATAGATCCTCACATATTTTCAAAACCTGCCTTGATGTGTTCCTGTGCCACCTGATCTAGCTGGACCTGCTTTAGCAGGTTTCAGGTCCCTGAAATCTGAATATATCTTTTCATCACTGAATTAATCGACTTGATGGTTTGACCTTCATCTGCAGAATTATGTGTTTCATTATTTCTCTAATGATTAAGAATTAGCAAGAGTAAAACACTCCCTGAAACCTTTTATCTTATTCTAGATCTGTATACTGCAACCAAAGCAATATTTTTTCAAAATTTAAGGGAAAGGCTACAGAATTACCTTTCTTTGTTTTTGCCCTTTTTATCCTGTTCATTTAATTTGTGCACTATTGCCACATTGGGGAAGGAATATTGGAGGACTAGAAACACGAACAGCTACAAAATAAAAT
Source organism: Colius striatus (assembly GCF_028858725.1). NCBI lineage: Eukaryota > Metazoa > Chordata > Aves > Coliiformes > Coliidae > Colius > Colius striatus. The sequence continues at coordinate 19,376,756 of NC_084760.1, read as the reverse complement.
AATAAAATAAAATAAAATAAAATAAAATAAAATAAAATAAAATGAAAATGTTTAAAAGATAAATTCTGAGACAAATCAATGAGGAGAACAATTTCTGTGCAAATTTAGGTTTGTGTTTGAATAACATTAGCATACCATCTTCTTGTACCTCAGTAGTCAGAATGCCAGCATTTTTGTTTATGTGCATTTCTTAGAAAAGTCTGCTTGACAACCAAGTATACCCATATATCAGAGGCTGAAAACTGACCTGGAAGATGGTTTGTAGATCATGGTACTTGCATCTGTAGTGAACTTGCTCCTTGGTAGCTAAGCTAAGTTGGAAGCAACCCACTTTCTTGGTAAATACAAACCCAGAATTTTGTAAAATATGGCTAGCTATTGAAGAACATCAGACTTTACGCCACAATACTCCCACCATCCATTAGAGATTTATTCTTTCTTGGATTAAATTTTCCCAAAAGCCCCAATAGTCTAAAGAAACCCTATCAGTCCTCAGTTGATACAAAGCTAGTTTCTGCTACATTTGCCTCAGAGCATGCACCACATTAACCCACTAAGTTACATACCAGTCCCGCTTTAACTGCCCAGGTAGCAGCACAGCTTGTCTCAACTAAAGACTTCAGCTGTGAGATCATCATTAGTTCTAACTGCTGCTGTTGTTGCTTTTAAGCTGTCTAAGATTCTGTTAGAATACAGTTTACATATCTCTGTGCTGCTTCTGCACCTGAACTGCCTGCAGCTGCAGCCACAGATCCTAAATATCCATCTCTTATTCTAAGAGTATGGGGCTGGCTACTGGAACAATAGCTGACAAAATTCATGATCCATTGCAAAATAGATTAGTCAGAGGTGAATCAATTCCCTTTTCTGGTATCACATGCTGTCACTGCATGCTTCATTTTGTTCTCCGGAGGTTTTTAGAAAGCTGCAATCAACTGTCTTGTTCCTACCTCTATCCTGCTGCTATCTCTTTGCTATTTCATTAAATTTCCTCTGTGGATCTGTTGCTGGATATCTCCAACTTTCTGCTTTGTGGAAAGTTCCCTGAGATAGTTGCCTCTACAAATTCAAAAATACTTAAACCTGTCTCCATGTTTCTATAGGTGAAGCTTACCGGAGAAATCTGAGACCTATCATATGTGAACAGTAAAAGCTTAAAATAAAAGCAGATTTGTTCCAGGCATTTCTATTTTCTGTCTCTGGAAGATATTTTTTCATCATCTAACTCCTTTCTTTAGTTGTGCAACTTTCCAAAAAGCTATTTTTCCCAAAAGTTCTCCTCACTCTCCAGTTTCACTCCTTTCTGAGTTATAACCTTAATCTCTTCAAGTGTTTCAGAGACTCAATTCACATTTGAAAATATCATGTTAATTTGTTTTAAAAGGGGGAAAAAAGTAACATTATGAATATACCTAATGCATGCATTTTATTCCTGATGTCTTTTACTGGGGGAAAAAAATTGTAGATATTTCATCCCTACTAATGAATGCTAATATTAAAATAAACGTAAAAGAAAGGCAGCTTGCACTTGAGGCGGAAGGTATTTAAAACATATAAACAATAGAAGTGAGTTTCAAGGCCTTAGAGAAGTGTTTTCTAGTTATATCAAACATTTCAGTGTACATAAAGACTGTAGTTACAGTCCTTGGCTGGCAAGCAATTTGTGCAAGTCTATATTAAAATATATTTAAAGTATTACTAACTTTAAAAATAAGGAGAGAAAAAGTTGAATTTGACAATGTATTCTATGTGAGGCTCTGTGAGGATAAAAAATTGTATCTTTTAAGTTCTTAAGTCTTCTACATAGGTGAAGATGTATGTGGCCATATCTAGTACCAAGTAGAGTAAGGGGACATACAGCTTTATCCCCTTGGAATTTCCATTGTGTAACTGTGCTGAGAGGAAAAAAGATACATAGATACTGAAGGTAGGTCATGACTTCAACTTTTAAGATCAGAAGAGACCACTGTGATCATGAATTCTGACCCTCTGGCAAAGTTCAGAAATTTTTCACTGAGTGACTCACTCCACTCAATGGAGTTCATAATGTGCATGTGCGCACACACACACATTCTTGATTCAATATAATGAATACTCTTGTTTTTTGTTTTAACTTATAAGTCATTTTTTGTTTTAAATTATAAGTCATATACAAATAAAGATCTTGATATAATGTACTGATTTTCTAAGTAGTAACAGTGTTCATCCAAAACTCTAATTGTTTAAGAATACTCTGTCAGATGTCTGTTACCTTGTTGACATTTACAAGTGTATCCATTGATATGATCTTCACAGGTTGAGCCGTGTAGACATGGTGATGAATTACACTCATTAACTTCTATTTCACAAAACTCTCCAGAAAATCCAGCAAGACACCTGAAGCAAACAACATTCCAAAGTGTTATACTATGCATAACCATCATATAAAATATACTTTATGGGGAAACAATATGGATAAAGTAAGGGTATTAAGAGGACCCAGTCACAGAATCAAAGAATCTCAAGGGCTGAACGAGACCTCAAAAGATTATCTAGTCCAACCTCCCTGTCAGAGCAGGACCATGTAGTGTAGGTCACACAGGAACTCATCCAGGTCGGTCACATATATTCCTTTCAATTTTAAGGAGTATTTTACTGGAATTCTTTCAAGTTTCAAATTGTAATCTATAGCAATCTTTTAGGGGATTTGTAACAGCAAAACTCATCCACAATTTTCAAATCTGGATCTAATCAAACATAATGACCTCTATTACAGATTACTGGCTCTATCGAGGTGAATACAAACCTTTCTTTATAAACTCTTGGGATACTGCTTGTCTACTAAAATAGTTTATTTATCTAAGTAACTGCAAATGCTTGGAAAACTGCTTATTGAGAAATATTGCACTATTAAATGTAACAGAAGAATAAAAGCTAACCCTTGGGGACCATTCTTTCTTTAGCACTCTAGTTATCAAATATTAGTCATCTTATATTTTTCTGATTGTAAAACCTATGTGATCACTAATACCAGAATGTCATTTCAACATATAACTATAACTGGTCCACATAGACTCAGGAGACCTCTAATGAAGCTCAAAAATTTCACTAATTTTATTATTAAGATACTTCATTGCATATATATGTGCACAGCTTTACAGATACACTCTTACGGAGTATATTCAAACAAATATATCTGTATGTGTATCTCACACATACAGATATACTTCTTTTTCCCACAAGTTAATCATTCCACTTAAGGAATATTTAAAAATATTGCAAGCATTTCACAAATGGATGTGTTTCATTTTCTCTAATTATTACAATAACACAGTGTTCAGGTTGCTTGTGTTCAGATAACATAATTAGATATAAATGATATTTCATGACTACAGAGGCAGGCTTTCTATTAAATAAACAATTTTGAAACAATTTTGAAACAACAGACATTAAGTATGCTACTGGTAAGTGTTTTCAAGTCATATAGCAATACTTTAATGTTACCAGCTTTCACCTGTCATATAATTGCAATAAATTCTATGCTTCATTAAGAGTTTTAATGAAATTATTACTTATTTGGAAATGACAAGCACTTCAATAATTTCTTACAGTTTTGTTCACTTTCACCTTCATTCTTATTCCCTTTTTTAATAAATTTATATTTCTGTTCTGCCTCTCCACATTCTTATCTACCTTCTTTTTTTTTGAGAGTTAGATGGACAGAAACAATAGAATTTAAATACAAATGACATTAGAAAGTGTAAGTAGATATGGAAAACAGTTTTTGTGTTATAAATGGCATTAAACCTAACTCAAATACTTTGGATCGTATTTTTATGTGGTGCTTGGGATATGACTATTCTGTAAATGAAAACCAGGGACTTTTAGGTAGCTTTCATATCAAAGTATGATCACTACAAGTCCTGTACATTGATTGCTATTTATCAAAAACAATTTATGAATTTATTTGTAAATATCTGTCTGGGTTTAGTAACAAATAATTCTTAGAGCTTAACTGATAAAGAAAGCTAATACAGTGTGGTGGCCGAGCTTTTAAACTTAGATGTCAACATAAGATCAATAGTTCAGTACTGAAAGGCATCAAAAGAAGTACTGCTAATTTGCTGTAAGAATAATGCAATCATAATTTAATTATAAACAGTTTATAAGAATGACGGCAAAGATCTTTCTCTTTCTATTATTCTCTGCAGCTTTTTTTTTCTTATGTAAAATACTGACATCACATAATGCAAATACAGTCTCTTTTCTGTTTTACCTTTATATCAGTCATTATCAGAAGTGATCATCTTAATTTGAGCATATGCCAATGCAATAACTGAACAAAAGGCTGAAAATATTCTATTGAACTGGATGGATTGAAAACAGAGAATTTAACTGTAGTACTTTCACACAGTAGTTAAGAACAGAGATGAAAAGAAGCATATCAGCAAAATGCTTAGCTGAGGGTTAGTGTGGTGCAGAAGATGACAGTTCATTTCCTACTTCCAGAAAGGCATGGCCTACTAGTCAACATACAATTTCTACAAACACCAGTTCTTTTCAATTTTCAACTTGCATCTGACATTAACTGCAAATTGTGATGCGATGATATTTGCAAACTTTCAATTTTGCAATCTTTCCTTAATCTGTGTTAATCTCTGCTGGAATAATAGCTCTGTCTTCTACAATGAATGTAGGCGTTTATTAAGATGACCTCATAGATTCTGTACGAAGCTAAATGTCATTTGCCCTGGATATGACGTTGTTTCAATAGTATCTATTTTAAGTAGCACAATGAAGAACAGAAGTGCCTCTAAGTTAAAACTACCACTAAAATATATAGAGAGATTTACAATTGGTGGCCAGTTATACCACTCATCTGGTAAGACCTATTTTATAACTAAATGAATCCCAAACCATCCAGGAAACCTATGAGTGAAAATGACCCTGAAGTGCAACTATAACCTCTTAGGCACTTCCAAGCTGAAATTCCTAAATCAGGAGCAAAGTCCACCGATTATTTTAAAGGTGCATCATCTTTGAGGTATTAGCTGATATGAAAACAGAAAAGACAGATGATGAGTAAGGGATGAGTTTACTTGTCGAGGTATTTTACTGAATACAAGTCTTGAGAGAGATCAGATGGGCCATTTGAGAGGGAGCAAGCATACTAACAGATCAGGAGGCTAGGAACACTTAGGGTAGAGAAATGCAGTCTGAACAAATATAGAGACACTAGTGGTCTAAGAATACAGCCACTTCAAGAAGCAGAAAGGGGAAATAAAGTTAAAATGTAGACCATTGATTTTAAAATCATATTTAAGGGACACAAGAAAAAGGCTTTTAAGAAATAGAAAAGAAGGGTCAGGCTGTGATGAAGTTGCCATGCTCTGCTCATCCTGAGTTAGGAAGAGCTAGTGTCCTAATGATGCTTCACTAGGGTTGTGACTATTTTAGAAAGTCTAAAAAAAACCAGCTCTGAACAAAAGACTCTGTACTAGTAGAAGACTAATTTCCTCATTCTCAGTGTCCGTTCTCAGCCTTTCCAGTAACTAGTCCTTGTCTACCTTAGACTTCCTTGCCGATACCCCTACATTCCTGGAGAGTGCTGGGACTGATAAAGCACAGATAGTTCCAGTCTTATTCTTCCAAAAAAGCCATGCTTCTGTCACAGTTGAATTTTCAAATTTGACTTACAATGAGATCTTCAGTGTGAGAAGTTCATTAGTTATCATTAGATGATTCCGTAACATCAAAGATTCTTTTACTCACTTACTTGGCAAAAAAAAAAAAATGACCCAAAAAACAAAGGTTTGTACCTTTCACTCACACTTGATGTCACAAAAGGTTGCAGATACCTAGGAAGATTCAGTCTTTGGAAATTAGTAAGTCTCTTCTGCTTGGGTCCTGAACAGCAGGGTTATGTTGATGTAGTGTCCACATAGGTCTGTCTCTCACATATTCTCATTCTTCTCTCCTGCTGTTCTCACTGTAGTAAGATATCACAGAGGTGCTACCACTGTTGCTGACCTTGGCCAGCAGCAGATCCATCTTGGAGCTGTCTAGCATTGGCTCTATTGGACACAAGAGAAGATTCTGGCATCTTCTCACAAAAATCACTTCTGTAGGCCACCCTGCAATGTTGCCACACAAACCAAATACAGTTGGGAATATGTATTTTGTTACTATGTTCTAGCTTTAAGATGATTTTCACCATGGTTTTCATTAAGATTCACTATGGGTTCAGAGAAGCTGGTCTTTATTCCTGCCTCACATAGCTCTGTGATACTTTGATTCAATAACAGTAGAGGGAATAGTTATGCACTGAATGCCTTCTTGCAGAAAGAAGCCATGACATTTAAGCTGAGTGAGGAAGGTAACACAAAATCAGGGAAAAAGGAGGAAAAGGTCTGGAGAATGGGCCTGTTGTGGGCTCAGTAAAAAAGTAATTTTGCAAGCTTGAAGCTGGCCTAGCTACAAGGTTCAGGCTTCAAGAAAGATGACTCACTCAAGATGAGGGCTTAGTTATCTAAGAGGCTGCCCATTAATTTAATGAGGAATTGACTTTTAAACCTAAGAAAGTTGTGCAAATACAGGAAGACAGTGGAGTTGTGTTGCTTATATGCACTTTGCTGATCTATTTAGGAAAGATGAAAAGGTCCTAAAAACATTCACAGATTTAACAATCTTAAACAATTTCAGCATTTGCTATTTTAATATTTCTGAATTTACAGAACTATGGGAAATTGTAACATTACTGTTATTTTATCAATCAAAGGTCAGAGAAAATGCCATCTACCTGATTTAAGTGGCTGTGTCTCACAGTGTTGTAGACATCCTACCCCAAAGCTGGCTATACAGTAGGTCAGAACTGGGCTAATTGTCACAAAAGTAAAATGTCCTGGCTTTATATAAAACATTGAACAACCTAATGCAGGAGCTGCTGCACCTATGAGACCATATAAAACAAAATAATAAAAATAGAAAATGTGACAGGGAAAATTACCAAATAGTAATAAATAATTGGGATACATTAATTGTTTTTTAAGTTGGAAGTGATTTTTCAATCAATAATAAGATGAAAACACACACTTCTTGTAATAAATTCATAGAACATACACTGGGAGAAGGAAGAAGTTCTTCCATTAGTCCAGACCTCATCAGATCAAACCTAAGAACTTCAGTGTTTTCATATCAAAGCAGCAATCTTGGGATTTTTTAAGATTTAAAGAGCAGCAAAGGAATCTATTAACAAATCAGAATACAGCTGAGAAAAGATCTATCTGAATGCTTGTTTCCTGAGCTCCTCACACTTAATTGAAAACTCAACTGTCTATAGTCTTTTGTATTCATGATTATTAATCAGAACACTAATTACAGAAAAATCTGACACATCTTCACAATTGTTCTAGTCCTAAAAATTATTTTAAATAAAAAGCTAAGTTATTTTATTAGCTTGTTTTATAATAGGAAAAATGTTGTGTTTTTTAAAAAAAAAAAATCAGAGAAGAGGTAAAAGAACTTCATAGATTTGCTCAAGTGTTTCATGTAGAAATTAAGTTTAGCTAAACTAGAATTTTAGAATAAAAATTTTAGCTTTTCCAAATTGTTTGTATTTTTTTCCTACATATTTGCATATAAAGAGTGAGCAAATCAATAACAGACTTCAACTCCTAAATGATGTTTTAAATATAAACCCAAGATGCCCTATGTAAAACTCCTGTAAAAAAAAAAAAAAAGCAGCATTAATAACTCTTGTGTAAGTTTTATTTCATATTAATTCTGTATCCTAAGGCTTGCTGGCATGCATTTGTTTCTACTACATAAAATTCTACATTTAAAATATTTCTGAAGTGATTAGTTAATGACTTATTTTGATAATTAAATGAAGGATTTTGATCTATGACTACAGTGGCAGTCATAGCAAAATTTATTCTGCGTGAGTAAACTTTCAGCCTCAAAGAAAATTTTCAAGAACCCAAATGTCAGCCAGTTTTTTCCCCACAAGTTTAATTCATATCCTGTTGTAACTCATTGATCTTTGAGTCTGTTTTGTAACTCATCTTTTGAGTCTATTTTTTATCTGTACCCTTTTCCTCCTCTCTCTGTTTCTCTCTTCATCTGCCTTGTGACCTTTTACAGCTTATGAATAATTTGTGTATCTGCAAGATATAAAGTTCAGAAAAAAACATGGTTTCTACAACACTGAAGTTTATTAGGTTTATCTGGGAACAGTGATTAAAACCAATTGTACTTATAAGACAGCATTTGAGCTATAACCTTTACCTGCCTATGTGGCTCATTCAACCTGGTAAAAGCAATGAACTTTATGGACCAGGCCACACTAAGAAATTTGTTTGGGACATCAATTTTTCTTCACAGATGTTAATCTTGAGGAATGGGATAATGTTTTCTTAATACCTCTTGGTTAGGTAATTAGGACTTTGACCGAATAAAATATTGGTATGAAAATCACCTCTCCTGAGCAACTGCCTTGGCTAAAATAGTGTTGTTAATATGCAATCTTTTTTGATGGTAGTCAATGATTTTTTTTTATTTCTCAAATCTGCATTTTTCTGTCCAAAATAAATTTTGTTAACTGCTCTCCTGTAATAGGCCAGCTCTGTCACTGCAAATTTACACTGTCATTGCTATACATTATTAACAAGCTATAAAAAGTCACTGGTTAAATGTCATGGAAGCTGAGATATAGCAGCACCTTGGGATTCATATAGCAAACAGTTTAGTTTTAATCATCTTGGACCACAAGGTGTCTTGACATTTGCGAGGCAACTTTTTCCTTTTAACTTTCACTACAATCAGACCTCTATTATCTCGACCATAATTCTCAACTTCAAATGTGATAGAAAGTTTTACCTTCTAAATTAAAAAAGTGAAAAATCGATCAAACGTGGACCTTATCATACATTTAATCGACGCTCATATGCCAGATTGGAAAGAAAATAGGAAGAGCAAGGAAATTTGGATAATTCAACCACCTTCTAGAGAATTACAGATGTTTCTTGTGAAATGCATGACCTTCATGAATAGTCTCAACACATTCAACTTCTGCAGAAACTTTTTAATTTTAAAGAAAAAATGAGGAAGAGTAATGATTGATTTTAAATAATACATATACAAAATAATTTCTTAAGCTTTAAAAATTTGTTGGGAAAATTCATCTCTGGTGACAAATAAGTTTGTAGCTGTTATTGTCCTTCACTGTCTAGCAGCCAACCTTTTGGATCATAAGTTTCAATTTACTGGAAGTCAATGCATCAATTTCACCCTTTTAAGTAGTATTACTTACAGGCAAAATTAAAAGAAATAAATACTTTTATTCAACTGAAATTACCATTTCTCAAGAAATACATGAGCCAGACAAAATTCTGACCATACCAGCATTTTGTTGAAAAATGAAACTTATTTCATTTGCAAGTTAGTGTCCCATGCATGTTAGTTAGTCCCATGCATGTTTCACCAGCTACGTATTTTTACCTTCTGTCACATTAAGCTCAAATGCAGTAATTCTCTATGGAAAACTGAAAAATGAAGATATCACATCAAAGTGAATTATCTGCTGTCTGGTCTGAAGATTGTGAATTCTGGTGATGACACAGCAGATGACATAAACAATCTGTGTGCTATATATATATATATAGATATATATATATATATAAGTTCAATTGCTCTTAGATTCTGAAAAAATGATAGCAGGAAAAAAAATCACTGACTTCTGTGTACATATCGGTGTGAGCTCTTAATATTTTCTGCGATCCTGTGAGAGATCAAAGAGCAGTGTACATCTTTTTTGGTAACGTCTTTTAATTGGTGAGTTAAACTGGCTATCTCCATAAACTCAAGGACTCTGAGTTCAAAATAGCATGATTCAGCTGTCTTATCTCTAGTACTACTAAAATTTGCTTTTCCTGATATAATTTGAATATTTCTATGGAGAGAATTTGAGAAAGTAAAACGCGGGGACCTTACAAAAGTCTCCCAAGAGAGCTTTTCTCTGATAATTTCCTCTAAAATCCTTTCCATGGGTGGTATTGTGATTGTAAATTTTAGAATATTGACATGCTGAAGTTTTCCCCATGCTAGAGTTCTAGCATATCACATTACTTTTTTTCTTTCCCTTTCCTCCTTTGAATTATCCTTGGAGATACTGCCAAGAAAGAAGCAAGTTTATTTACCTCTGATGTAAAATTTGGCTTAGAATGAACGAATAAAAATAATTTATAGCTGTCCATACTTGTCAGAAAACAATAGTTCTATCTTAAAGAATAGTTAATATGAATTAAGAAAAAAAAAAAGAATAACATACTTGAGTGCATATTTTATTTTAGAACACTTTCTTCCATTTATTCATCTACAGTTGTGTTCCAATCACTTTAGCATCAGAATCCTTCCTAGAGATTTACAGCCTGAAGTAACATAAGCAATCTTTCTCCTTTTTTGCTTTGGTTCTTAGTTTATGGGAGAAGTCATTCACTTACGAAAATATTTTAGATTTGTATGAAAATTTTAACTGAGAAAAATTAAACAAAATGTCACATAGATAGGTGAAGAGATCTAGGATCAGATCTTGTAAATGTTCTGATGCTTATAGCAAGGAAATTCTCCATATTCATCCTCATTTTTTTATAGAATGTAGTTTTGCAAAGGTAAAATTACTTTGAAAAGGGTAATTATTAGTGCAGCTCTCTTAGAGAACTGCTTTTAGAACAGGAGCTACAAACATAAGTTTGTGACCTTAGCCATCTCTTCACTTTTCACAGTCCCAGATTCTCATTAACAATCTGAACTTAACATAGGCTTACAGAAGACCAACAGGTTTAAAGATAACAAACATTTATCTCTGTTTGTTGTCCCCATCTCTACTACATTCTGTTGCCTGAGATTTCTATTTGCAAGGGTAAATGTAAGAGAATGAACTGATACATCAATAATTTGTAAGGAATGAAGGAAACAAGCAGTTTACTCATATTCCTCTTAGAAAAGCAACACTGAGAGCAGCCTATTCTAGGTATTTTAGTGCAAGGCATTTTTCTTCCTAAAAGAGGAATGTTGCATGTAATAGCTCAAAAAAGATTCAGATAGTTAGGCAAGATTGGAGGTAGAAGATCTGCACTTTTCAGCACTCTTCTGTGCTTGAAAGAAAAGTTAACAAAATAGAGAAATTATCTATACAAAAAAAAAAGACAAAGCAATGGTAGGGCAGTAAGCACGATATTTAAAGCTTTATTCCCAACTATAATAAGTGCGATATGGGCTAAATAAAACCACTTTTTTACCAGTTAGAACACATTAACCTACTTGGGGCACTGTCCTCATTTTAATTTATAAAAATAACTGGCCAATAAGGGTCTTAATTCTCTGAATGTCTCGGGATCACCACAACACATACTAAACATTAGGTAATAAAAAGTTCTGTTATTTCTAAGGTCATTTTCACTATAAGAGACCTTAAACTTTCTCAGCCTACTTGAATACAGCCTTTATTTTCCCTAAGAGAAGAAGCAGGTTTAACTGTCAGTAAAATCACCCACTGCAGTTAACACAGACATTCTTATTAAGTGATAAATTACATACTTGCAAAATCACAGTTGGTGGGGTGTAACAGTGTTATAAGGAAGGTTAATCCACAAAAGATTTGGCTAGAATGAATACAGTAAAATATCCAGAAAAGCTAAGCCTTGATGAACGTGTATTAGAGTTAACACATTCCTTTATTTCATTAATCTATCCAATAGAATCTAGGTGAATTTCTTCACACACCAGTAGTGTGGGCAAAATTAAAAGAGGAACTGATTGTGTACGTGTATGTGTCCTTTCAGGACTGATGGAAAGCCATCATTCATCAGTTTGATAAAATAATCCAGATTTGCACTCAAATTACACATACAGAAAAGCTATCATTGTCTGGTCAATCCCTACTCAGACAGAAGTGTCTTTGACCTTTTTACAAACAGTTCTTGTATGTGAATATGTTAAGACGGGTTCTTAGCTGATGTAAACTCTTATAATATCAGTCTTGACATACTTCTGTACTATCCAGACACTCATTCACACTGCTGGACACAACAAAACAGATTAATATCATATTGTATTTTCTTATTTTTCTTCTATTTGTTCAGTTTTCATGGTTCAAAACAGCTTTTTATATGACTATGTTGTGAACCATGCATATGAAAAAAGAAGTTTTGAATAAGTTGATTTTATATAGATCCACTTAAAAGACCATTTATTACTGTGGTAGTGCACTCTGTGTTGGAACACTCATCAAAAGATGATAAAAGCAGCTTAAATGGTCTTCAGCCTAATTTGGCCAAGACAGAAAATCAACTAGAGCAATTTTTATTTGTACTGTCCCTCATGCCCAGACATCTAAGATTTCCATATTTTCAGTGAGGGCAGGCAAGTGTTTTCAGAGAGCAATTCATACCACTTTAAACATTTATCCTACCTTGCAATCTCCAGAAAGTGATTCAACTCTTTCTTTCAGGAAGAGACAATTTATAGCTTGAGGGTATCTATGTCTCCATTCAATATTAAAAGCTAACAATATTATAAAGCCAACTAGATGAAAAACTTATTTACTCGTTTGTTTTCTAAAGTTTCTCCTTATTCTAAGTGACTCTGGTCTTAAATTTTTTCCTGTTTATAAACAGCCAGAATCAAACAGTACCCATGAGAAGTATTTTATTTTGAAAAGTCACAAATTATGGACAAGTGTCTACAGTTGGGGATTTCTGTTTCCTAAAAAACGTGCAAAGTACTCATTGTTCCAAGCTAAAAGCCATCCTGAGGGAGAAATCTGCAGGAGTATATACTAGATTATAAAATTCTCACTGAAAAGAAATTACTCTTTGCAGTTGTCTCCTTTGTTAGAAATAAGCTACTAAAGACATTGCTCTAGACTTAGAGGGATTTTTGAGATAGAGCACATCTCAAAGGTAAATCCAACCTGTTTTTTTCCCTTGGATCAGTTAGACACTTTCTTAAGGAAATCTTGAATGTATGGACACTTCATTTCTAAGGATATCTGTTTAACAGCTATTCATCATAAGGAAAAAGAAAATAGAAGAAAAGTAATAAATTAAATTGAATACCTTCTCATCAGCATGCTTTTCTAGCCATTCCCTCCACCTCTTACTAAATTCCAGTACCAGTTTCTATGTGACCCTTGCTTTATTGTGTGTGTGAACTTATAGCTGGTCAAGCCAGTTATAAGATCAGTATCTGGAAAGACCAAAGGTCTAAGCTTGCAATTGGGTAAGGTGCCTATAGTGTGAATGTAGATATTGGACTTCAGACCCATGCTAATATTCGAGGGATACATTAATACAGATTTATATCTGAATAAAGACAGAGAGGTTGTGTGTAAGTACCACTACTGAAAATTAACACCTTCTACCAGAGAGGAAGGACTAGGTCAGGTAATCTGTGCTGATCATTCCTGTGTGACTGCCATTATGTTAAGTGCCTGTAAATACATCTATGTACTCATCAGTGTGGCTGGTTGGCTAGAGGGAGTGTATTTGCATTTTTTGAATTTCCATGCATCTTTACTCCCAGCCAGATGTGTAAATGTGCTAACACAGAAGCATAAAATCAGTTAGGTTGGAAAAGACCTTTAAAAATACCTTTAAGATCATTGAGTGGAACTGTTAAACTAGCACTGCCATGTTCATCACTAAACTCTGTCCCTCAGCACCATACCTACATGTCTTTCAAATATCTCCAGGGATGTTGACTTCACCACCTCCCTGGGCAGCCTGTTCCAAAGCCTGATAATCTAAGTGAATTTTTTTTCCTACCATCTAATATAATCTAAACCTTCCCTGGCACAAGATGAGATTTTTTCCTCTCATGCTATTACCTGTTACTTGGGAGAAAAGATCAACACTCACCTTACTACAACCTCCTTTCAGGTAGTTGTAGAGAGTTATAAGGTATCTCTTCTGTGTCCCTTCCTCCAGGCTAAACAATCGCGGTTTCCCTCAGCGACTCCTTGTAAGACTTGTTCTCCAGACCCTTCACAGGTTTGTTGCTCTTCTTTGGTCACTCTTCAGCCCTTCAATGTCCCTCTTGTAGTGAGGGGCCCAAAACTGAATACAGTATTTGCGATGTGGCCTCATCAGTGTCAAACACAAGGGTCAATCCTTTCCCTAGTTCTGTTGGTCACATTGTTTCTGCTACAAGTCAGTGTCATGGGTTTGCGAGGAGCTGCTTTTGCTTGGTAACAGGGTGAGAGGGTGCAGTGCAGACTTGGTAAAGAGTTCTCCGACTTTCCCCTGGCTCTACCACCTCCAGCCTGGCTGGGCCAATCTGGAACCTCTGCCATCACTATTTAAGGATGGGAATTTGAAGTACATGGAGGGATATGGAAGGGAAGGGTAAGATGGAAGCGATCACATGGATCTCACAGACAGGAAAAGACAAAAAAAAACAATGCTGGACCAGAGACATTCTTGGAGCCTGCAATGAGAAGCAGAGACCACATCTGAGAAGAGATGAGAGCTGGAGACTCCGGGTCAGAGTCAGTGAAGATTTTAGACCCCAAACCAGAGAAGGTGAACTGGGATTGCAGTGGCCCATTGGAGAAGCCCGTGCAGGGCTGCCCAGTGTGTGGGAGATCCTGAGCTGGAGCAAGGGAGGACTGGCAAGGAGCACTTCTCCTCAGGAGTGTCAAAAGTGGCAAGAGACATCAGGAAAGGACTGACTGCACCCCCCCATTCCCTGCCCCTGGCGCTGCTTATGACAGAGGAGGTGATGACACTGGGCTCAGGGCTGTGAGTTTGGAAAGAGAGAAAGAGTGGGGGAAAAGAGATCTTAAAGAGCTGGTTGCACTTCCATCTTTTGCCCTTCTCTGTATTATTTTTATGTTGGATATTTCTGTCTGTTGTGTTTTAGTTTGGGGCAGATTATTTTAAGTTTTGTTTTCTTCCCCAAGATGAGTAGCCTTGTCTGTTTTGTCTGGGACCTTAAGAGGCAACTAAGCCTTCCCGGTCTTTCAGCAGTTCCAAAGTCTGGGTACTTAAGTCTAATTGTACTCTTTTGTCTTTGGATGGGCCTAAACCATGACAGTGAACATTCAGGGACAAAAATCCAGATTAGACTCAAGTACTGCAGACTTGAGAATTCCTAAAAATCCAGATTAGACTCAAGTACTGCAGACTTGAGAATTCCTAAATGGCAGGGAGGGCTTGAAAATAGAAAGAGGAAAGAAAATAGAAAATAATTCAATCCACCACCAACTAAAACAGAACCATAAAACCCCAAAACATAAACAACACAAAACAACACAGAGTGGTACAGTGATGAAGAGCACAACTAGCCCTTTAAGACCACCTTCTCCCCTTCCCTCCCCTCTTCCCAAGCTCAGAGCCCTGATCTCCGTGTCTTTATCTCCTTCCCCCATGAAGGGATCAGAGCAGGGAATGGAGGTTTTAGTCAATCTGTTCCTGGTGGCTCCTGCCTCTTATCTCTCCTCAGGGCAGACAAACTCCTTGCTGGTCCTCCCTGCTCCTCCGTGGGGTCCCTCACACACCCAGCAGCCCTGCACGGGCTGCTCTGACGTGTGTTCATTTCGAGGGCTGCAGCTCTTCTCTGCCTCTCATGTGAGTCTGCTCTGCAGCTCACAGGCTCTCCAGCATGGCCTGCCCCATGGCTGCCTCCTTACACAGTCTCTCGCTCATCCGGGCACACTCACATGGAGCTGCTGGTGACTCTCAGCCCTGCCATTGCCCTCCATAGGTTACATGAGCACAGTCTGCATTCTCGCCACAGGTTGCAGAGGGGCCTCTGGTCTGATGCTCCTCCTTCCTTCCTCCTTCTCTGACTGTGGGGTCCGCAGGGTTGTCTCCATTTTGTACCATTCCAACACCTCCTCCCAAAAACTTTCAATTCCAGTTCTTAAATAGTGATGTCTGAGGCACCAGATTGGCCCAGATGGACTGGAGATGGGTCTGAACCTCAAAGCCTGGGGAAAGTCAAAGAACTCTTTACCGGATTTGAACTGCAACACCCTCCCCCTGTTACCAAGAAAAAGTGTCTCCTCACAAAACCATGACAACCACGAGTCAGGATGCCATTGGCCTTCTTGTCTACCTTGGATACACTGCTAGCTCACATTCAGATAATTATTGACCAGCATTCTCAAGTGCTTTTCCTCAAGCCAGCTTTCCGGTCACTCCAAGCATATAGTGTTGCCTGGGTTTGTTGTGATCCAAGTAAGTGCAAGACCCAACACATATGTCTTGTGAATCTCAGACAATTGGTCTTGGCCCATTGATTAAGCCTGTACAGATCATTATGTAAAGCATTCCTGCCCTCAAGTGGATCAACACTCCCACCTAATCTGGTATCATTTGTAAACTTACTGAAGGTGCACTCCATTCCCTCATCAATAAAGGTTTTAAACAGAACAGGTCCCAGTACTGAGTCCTGATGACTGGCTGCCAACTGGATTTAACTCCATTTGCCACCACTCTCTGCACCCAGCCATATGGCCATTTTTTTTAACCAGCAAAGAATACATTCATCTAATTCATGAGTAGACATTTTCTCCAGGAGGATGTTGTGGAAAATGGTGTCAAAAGCTTTAGAGAAGTCCAAGTAGATAACATCCACAACTTCTCCCTTATTCACTAAGCAAATCTTCTTGTCACAGAATGATATTAGGTTCATGAAGCAGGCCTTCTAACAGATGAAGTAGAGAAATCATTTGGGCTTGCTTATGATCCACTAGATTCAGTTCTTCCTTAGAACTCCTGCTTTTCAAATTGAAGTATGAAGTAACAGAACTTTGGGAAGTTGTCCTTTCTCACTGCTTCAAAAACTTGCCAGAAGACTAAGCTGTTACCTTGTCACTGTCCACAAACTGTTCTTGTCAACGAGACTGCAGGTTAACTTACTTGCACACAAGTTTGTCCCGTAAGTAATCTCTGTCAGCAGTTGATTTCTATTAAAACTCAGGTGTTCATTTATGTGATTGGGTTAGCATTTTTGGTGAGGTTTTTTTTATTTACTTGCTGTGGGTTTTTTTTGTCACACTGTTCTTTTCTTTTGTGAACCAATGCAGAATCTAATGTGAAAGATCATTGCCAATATTTCATGATCCTTCACATCAAATGCTTGACATGTCTTGAACTCCTTTGTGTATGTTACCTTACAAAGCAAGTGAAGAGCTCACAAAATGCTAAATAAGAACAGGAAAGAAGAGATGTTACCTAGAAAATAACCCTTCTTATATAAAAAGTTTTGTACTACTCAGTCTAGTTTTGCAAGTACTATTTAAGACCTCTGTATCTACCAACTCTGATACTACAGTTATAATACAGAACTGTGAGCACCTCATTAGCAGGCTGCTATTTACTGTCAAGACCAATCTGCCCATTTTATTGTTAAAATCCTCAAGGATAATTTCATAGTGCCTGTCTCAGATGATTGTCAGTGTTAGCCATTTTGATTTTGAATAGTTCAAGAAAATAGTTTGAGAAAATATTCTCAGTTTTACAAAAAATTCTAGTATCATCACACTTTTTTCCCGTGTCTCATTTTTCTAGTCCTTTAGCTCAGTAGATGTGGTATTACTGAAGGAGAAACCACGGGGTATGTTCGAACACTTCAAGGCCATTGGATTGGGGCTTATCAGGCATAGAATCATAGAATCACAGAATGGTAAAGGTTGGAAAGGACCTCTAAAGATCATCTAGGCCAACTTCCCTGCTCAAACAGGACTACCTAGATCTTGTCTGGACTTGTCTTATGCTCACCTGAGGCTTTGTTTTAGCTTTTTTAGCTCCAGCACTGTTAATAAATTTGTTTGTGTTTTGCTTGTGTTTGTACAATTCTGTGATGCTATGTCTCTTGTTCTAATAATTCTGATATAGCTCTTTGAGTAACAGATAGTGGTAGCAAGTACTATTCTGGTGACGCAGTTTATCATGTACAGAATAAATCATGTGTTATTGTAGGAAACAAAAGCTGGAAAATAGTATAGGTTTTCAATAGGACAAGGGGTAATGACATGAAGCTGGAACACAAAAAGTTACACTTAAATATAAGAAAAAACTATTTTACTATGAGGGTGATGGAGCAGTGAACAGGCTACCCAGAGGGGTTGTGAGTCTCCTTCCTTGGAGGTCTTCAAGACCCGCTTGGACATGTTCTTATGTGATCTGATCTAGGTGAACCCGCTTCTGCAGAGAGGTTGAACTAGATGATCTCTGGAGGTCCCTTCCAACCCCTACCACTCTATGATTCTATGATTCTATGGAATGACAGATCATTACTGATTAACTACTGATCACTGAAGAGATGACAGAAGATAGGAGAAATTGGCTTTAAGAGTAAAAAGAAGACAAGCTTCCAACATAAGTAAAACACACTTTATATAAGAAATGCAGATGTAATACAGAAATGGAAAATAACATGCAGAATGTTTTAGACAATGCTTAAAAGTATCCTTTAGTATAAGCTTGTCAAGTATGAGAATGAAGAAACTCCCATCACATTCCCCTAGTAAATGATACAGAATGACAACTCACCATAACACTTTCCCCCTGAACAAAACCATTGAAGGTCAAAAGTTTGTCAGTTTTAACTATTAACCTATTCCTGCTGTGTTTAAACTGCAATAATTGGATAACTTGCATTGTGAGTCTTAGTACTTTTAGAATTCATCTAATAATACTTTGGCAAGATTGCTAAGATTCCAATTAGACCTACAATCTCATATAACCTCTTCCAAACCCAGACTGACTTACACAAATGATGAAATTGTATCACCTGAAAAAAATACTACCTGTATATGACTAGTTACTATTTCTGTTTCTTTGGCTGGAGAGAAATGCTAACATTTTTCCCATAGTGGTGGCTGGGGGAGAAGGCTGGCGAACTACTATAACAAGTAGAAACTGTGATAAATAAAAAAAATGTCTCTAATGGCTATGAACAACTCATTTAACATCAAAACTGTTACCTTAGATTCCCCAAAAGCATGATCAGACAATCATAGAATCTTAGAATGATATGGGTTGGAAGGGACTTTCAAAGGTCACCTAGTCCAACAACCCTGCAATGTGCAGGGACATCTTGAACAATATTACAATATGTCCCAATTACTAGCATCCATAGAAATTTCTGTGTAGCAGACATTTCAAGTGAGTATATAACTCCATTTAATAGTAGTAGAGAACACTGTCAAGTCAGTTTGTTTATCAAGGGACATATTTTACTGCCATCGATGTAGTTAAAACACTTGAAAACAGTATTCCCTCAGAAGAAGTCAGAGCACTTTTTTTGAAAGGCTGCACAAAGCTATAGCAATTCCTAAAGAACTGAAAACAATTTTGACACAATAAAAGAAAATTGTGGAAAAAAGGAGTTGTGAAGAACCATTTCAGTGCAAGTATAGTATCTACTGTGCTATTTTTAACATGTATTTATTGCTTTATCTGATGACTGTTGGAGAATAGAGTGGAAGAATATATGCCAACTTCTTGGAGAGATTGTATAGGTGTCAATGGGGGTGAAACAAAACCTGATTTTTAAATAAGAACTCCTTACACTAACTAGAAAATCACTTGATTTTCTTCTAATATTATCTAATTGCAAGAACTTGTATACATATAAAGAAATCTCTGCACTTTGTTACTAACACATATTTTCCATAAAACATGCACAGCCCCTACAGCATCTGGTATAAGCAGAAAAGTAAAGTAAATATTAGGACTAAACATGAATATTTACAGAAATTAGCACTTGCATTTTCTAAGTGACAATGAAAGCAAAAAGTAATTTTATTTTTTTCTCCATGACTTCAGAACTTTCTTTTTCCTTAACATAAATATTCCCCTTAGAAGACATACATACCTATTGAATATACGAAAGAAAAACTTATACTTCCTTTATGTTGTCTGATATTTCAAATACTGATACCTATTCTTGCTAAGCTACAATACTGCTGCCAAAGGATTATCTCCAGTTCCTGATTTAAGTTAACTCTTAATCTTAAAACTAATCTTAATCTTAATCTTGAAATTTCTTTCCCTCTTCTCACTCCACCTCAAAATTGCTAGGATGAGTATTAGCATAGAGAATGTGTTATCTAATGCTCAGTGCTAAACTATATTTGCAAAATCAGTAATATAAGAATAGTAGTGGAAACAGTATGTTCCATCTTATTCCATCACTATTGAGTACCTTTGACATTAATCCTCTTACGTCCATTCAAAACAATTCTGTTACAATACAACTACTTTTAGGAACCTTTTAGGAAAGTTCTGTTTGAATCTTTATCTACCTAAAACTGCATCTCCAACCTTGAACATCTCCATTATGTACTCAATTTTGTGCACTCTACTTGTCAAGCTCTGTTTAGAACTTCCTTTATACTCTCCAAAGGCTTCAACTTTGCCATTTGCAGTGCATAGTGTTTTCTGCTTATTTTTGTTCCTTAGCCTTTGGCTGCTAACTGTAGTGCTACAGGTGGGATTCAATCACCTACACAGAAATATGAAGTAGCAATTTAGGCCTTCTAATGCATTCCAACAGGCTTCCTACTACTTCTCTGAAAGTACTTATCTTTCCCAGAAGTCCAATTTCATATTTACTACCCTGTCCGTGTCTCAGATTCAGAAAAGAAATTACAATTGCACTTAACACCTATTGTATTGCAGTAAACATGATTTGTGCCATTAACAGCAAGACACAGACTGCAGGGTCTCAGGCTTTGTCTGAACTTGTCTTGGTCTGGATTTGCTTTGGTGTAGCATATATGCCAAGCTCAGTGACTGCTATTTCCCCTGCTCCAGCTTCAGCTCTGTGGATGGCCCCTCTGGGGACCTTGTCAACCCTCTCCTCCTCATCATCTCCCGAGTCACTGAAAAACAACCAGACAAACCATAACCTTTTGTGGATAGGAGGAACGTGGCTGAAAGCATGGGAGAGGAAAGCATGCTGTCATGTGGAATCACATAAAAGAAATCCAAAGTGACACAAAAAATCAGGAGGAGACGTCAGAATGCTAATAACTCCATATTTTGCATAAGGAAGACTTGAAACATCAGCTTTTAGGACATGAGGGGACATTGTGTGAGCAAACACCAAAAAAAGGACAGTGAGGAAAATAAAAATGTAGCAAATTTAAGCGCATTTGCTAATGAATTTTGTGTATTTATGAGGTATACTAGAGCACTGGGCTGATAAAAAACAGTTTGCAGTTCCAACATATATTTTGTGTTCTCCTTTGCAACTCTATCTAAACAATTAAATCCCACCCATCAGACCACAGGACAGTGCTCATATATTCAGTCATTTCCTTTGCACTCTGCAGCTCAAACCATAATAGGAAATGCAGGACTAGGCCTAACTATCTGATAAGGTAAAAAGCCTGCCCATTTAGCTACATGAGACTTCCTCCACTGACAGTGGTAATGAAAGTTAAGATTTTATGATTAACTACTCAAGAACAACAATTAGCATTTACCCCTAAAGATTTGATTTAACTGATATCCTCTACTTTTCATCTTTTACTGGAATTTACAGAGCTGTCATAAATATCCATTAAGAGAGTTATCTGATATTATTTAAGCCATTGCTTTATTTTCTTTTGTCAAAACTTCAGATCTTAATCATGTGAGGTGGCCATAACCCTCACCTGCATTGCTTCGCAACCTGGGAACTCATGAAACTGTGCTACTCCTCACACATGCCATGAGATCACAGGAGGGAGAAAAATAAACATGGAGATAACTTAGTTCCTTTTTCTAACAATCAGGAAAATGCACTTTAAACATTGTCATGGCCTTATCATGGCGATGATCTTATTTTACCAGTAGGAAATACGACCCAAATCTTCCATAATATCAAATCTGTTTGCAGGGGAATGAAGGAGAAAGATGGAAGATTTAAAAAAATGGAAACCCCCTCACATCACCAACTGGCCTATTGGGAAACATCTAGCAATCAGTACATAAACAACCAGCTTGCAGAAGCCAATAGCTGCAAAAGCCCTGAAAGCTGCCAGAAGGCACTGAAAGCTTCAGTCTGGGTTCATGGAGAAGCTAAACCACAACAAGAAATAACCTGTGCCAACAGCTACCAGAGTGATGAGAGGTTACTGAAAGAGGCAGAAAACAAGCAAACAAACCAACATTGCCCCCAAACTCACCTCTGAAAACTAAAAAGGGGGGAAGGGGGACAAAAAGCAAACCAACCAAGCAAAAACTCTGTCCAAATCAATAAAGTATTCACAAACTATCTAATAGGATCCCTGCCACCAAAACTGTTGAAAATGGGAAGATCTCAACAAAAAACTTGCCAAAAAATATTCATAATCTGTTTTTCTTCTACACTTGGATGCAATATCTGGACAGTTTATGCCACATGCTCACACAAGAAAGGGCCAATGAAGAAACAAATGCCTTTTCATAACAGCAGTGGAGACTGGGTGTGCATGTTACGTGGCCATATTTGGGCACTTCCCCAGAAAATATCTCAGGCCATCGTAGATGGTGACCAGAAACATCCTGTTTTTTCCTTACCCTGGGTTGAGGATGAGCTAGATCACTGTCCTCATGGAGACATTTGTGGAGAACACGAGGGTGACATTTTCTGGAAGGCAGTCTGGCCAACATAGTTATGGCATGACCACTGGGGCAACTCCTCACTGTTTGGAGGACGATAGAGCTCCTTGTATTTGCATTATAGTCTGTCTCTACTTGCTTCTAGCTCTACTCATTTCTTCTCTCCCAATTTCTTGCTTCTCACACCTTGTTGCTCACCTGGTTGATACGGAATGCAAAGGAGGAAGCAGAAGTAACATAGAATGTGTTTTTTCTTGAATCCTATGGTTCTCAAATACAAACAACAGCAAACAAAAAAATACAGTGATACCTAATAACATATTATAAAACCCTGTAGCATGTTTTGGAGAACTTCCTCTTTTATTTCTAAGATCTAATAGACTTTTGACTTCAAATTTGGCCAAATTAAGACCACACTCTGGAAAGATTCCTCTGACATCTCTATTGAACTAGATAAATTGGAATTATCACAGAGGTAATCCCTTTTTGGAGAGGATTTGTCAGAATATGACATTAGTTCCTTCCTTCATCCTCGTGGCTTCTGTCAGTGAAAGAAATTAATAAAAATCCAGCTCTACAGCCACATCCTTTTTTTGCCATTCATACATGTCTCCCCTATCTCTCTGCAGTTTTGAAATACATTTTACAGCAATATAAAAGAGGCCAAAGACGCCCTGTGACTTTTGTTTTAGTCTTACAGGCTCTGACATTGTGCTGAGCACACACAGAGAAGACCAAATTGCCCCAATCCCTGTAATTTTTATGCTTCTCTTACACCACTGTTCTCTCATTCTAGCCAATTTAGAATGCTGGGATTTTGCACAACAGAACTAAGTGACTTTCTAAGCCTGATCTGCTCATTCTTTTGAAGTCAATAACTGTTCACTAGATAGCAGTTATAAGTAATATATTTCTCTTTTTGCTTCTTACTGACAACAAGAAAATCATTAATTTAACTTCTTTGGCTGGATGTGATCTAAAGCCTTAAAAAAGATGAGTGACTGAAACTACTTTACTGCCGTTGGCCTGTAACTCTCAAAGATAAATGAAATACTGTAGGGATTCTAGAATTCAGCTACAGTGACTTTCACAGGTGAGAATAATTTCAGTTACAGTCTGCCACCCATAGAAAAATATTAGTTGAGCTTTATGCACATTAAGTCTCTGTGACTCCGTTGAATTCTGGAAAAGGTACATATATTTAGAGGGACTCAAGAAACAATTTATTTCCATCTCTCTAGCAAAGAAACCACTATGAAAATGCTGGGCTTTTTTATAGACTCAGAATCACATCACTGACACATTTATTGTCACTTTTATTATAATTTGTATAAATGCAACATCAAAATAGCCATATCAAGATCTGAGAGTCTCTACACCTGATGGGAGAAAGTACTAGCAATATAAATAGACTAAGCCAGAGGGATGGGAGTACAAAGAGGAGTGAGATATTCAAGGTCATCCAAAGCATTAGTGAGAAGGAACTGTGGTTTCATCCCAGTAAAAACTCCTGAAGCATTTCATATGGTAGACATTTCAAAAGTAACATAAACAACTAGAGAAATTAGAAGGATCTAAATTTAGTATGTTATTCTGGATAACACTCTCTAGCTTAATCTTTTTCAATGAATCAATACTGACTTGTTAATACTATCTGATATAAATACAGAACAATCAGAATTAATAATCTGTAACCCATGAATGTTGGTTATGATCATATGACGCTTAATATTATATTTCATATTAGCTGCTTAGAGCACATTCAGCAGCAACGTAAATGATTACTCAACGTCAGAAGATGAGATGCAGTTGTATAAGTACAATCCTGCTTTTTCTCAGATTTTCATTTTGTTTTTATTTGTATGTACATGGTAACACAATTATCACTCAACTAACTTAGAACTATAGTATGTCTATTCATTATATAATTATTTGAGATGTTTACCATGATTTCTCTCACTCTAATTAACAATAAAAATGTAAACATCTCTTATTTTTTCAGACTGCCTTTCTTAAAAATCGTTCCACAGATGCCATTTTTTACTAGATCTGTGCAGTAAGGTTTTGTAAAAGCTGCATAGAGGTTCATGAGCCCCAGTTAGTATTTAAAGTCTGCATTCAGTGGCAGCAGGAAATTATCCATGTCAATAGTAGAAAATAACAGCAACAAAAGTTTCCTTGGGAGGTATGCCCTTTTGAACATAGGGCAGTTCACTTATCTTGCAGAGAATTTTTCAATGGGTGTCCCGTGCACACATAGTGCTTCCTCTTGTTTAGGCTTTATTCATCCCATATCAAGTTTTCCATATATTGTCCTTCAGTGTTATACGGTTGATCTGTGTGAAAGTTTGAACTTTCCTACTCCTCGAGAAGAAATATCTGTAACTGTCTTGACTCCTGCCTGTAACTGTATACATATTCATCAAGAATGGCATTGAAAGTAGCTTTAGGTCTTACACAAGTTTAAACATGGAATATACAAACTAAGTTTTGGATTAAGAAATAAGAAAAAATTGGAGATTTGGCTTGTCAAATATTTCTACAATCACTGTTTTTCATTTTTGGTTCTACCATGAACTGCAGTGTCTCGGTTAAGGACGACATAAAATTAATTTTTTTAAATGCATGTATAGTTCTATACTACTATATCCAGAACAATAGTTGAAGAAAAGTAAAGTACATCTAACACGGAGATAAAATCCTTTTCTTGCTACAACAGAGTTCTATAGACAGAAAACAGTGATGTTGTGTTAAAGACAGAAATTGAAGGACTTGAAGAAAGAAGAAAGTGAGAGCTCCATACTTTTCACTTTTTCTCATTAAGCATATAAATAATCTTATAAATAAGTATGTACGACTATACATACAGAGATTTTTCTACTAGAATAATCTCCTGCAGTTATATAAGCTTCTTCAAGTAAACATTCTAGATCAGCAATATGATGCAACATTTCAAGCAAAATCACTTTTTTTTAAGTATATGCAGAAACTATATATATTTGAACACAGCATTTTATCTTTTGAAATACACGCACACACATATTCATACAAACACCTGTGTGCATATTTAATGCCTCTATACAAGAAAATGTATCAAAAGAAGTGTATTTGAAAGAGTTGTTTTTTTCTTTTCCTAGTGTTGTCTTTTGAATTAAACACAAGTTTATATTTTATGCATATACTCTATGCAGAAAAACAGTGTCCCAGAATGGTAGAGGTCGGAAAGAATCTCTAGAGATCATCTAGTCCAATCTAAACTAAAGCAGTTTTCCCTCAATCAGGTCACATAGGAATGGATCTGGGTGGATTTTCAAACCCTCCAGAGAAGGAAATTCCACAGTCTCTTTGGGCAGCCTCTAGAAAAGGCTAAGAAAACACCTCAAAAATGTTTATATTTAGACATGTCCAGAAATTAAATCTCATAGATTCAGGAAACCCATTTCCATGGCAAGCACTTGATTTGTGTATGCAGATATTTGCAACTTCAAAAGTGCATATGCATGTTTAAGCACATGTGTTGTTTCTATGACCAGATGCTTTGATGTAGATTGAATGCTGGATGTTCATTTCCGTACAAATGAAGAAGTTTTAGAAAGCATGGCAGCAGTTATCTAAGAAGGCCATATGCCATGTAGAATGTGGCTGAGATGTAAATCAGCAAAGAAATGAATCTCAAGGACCTTGGCATACACAAGAAGACACACTGCTATGGTTTTATTAAAAGAATCTATTTTCCATAGGCAGTTGTGTTAAACTTAGCAGTTGTCAATTATAAAGCTGCAGATGTTTCAAAATCTGATTAGGGCTGACTGAGTCCTTTTGGTTTTAGACCATTGATTTAAAGTGTGCTTAGAGATTTACTAGAAGGCATAGTGTGCAAATCTATATAAATAAAAGTGCTGGCAAATTGCCAGAGTATTACACATAATCTCATAATCCAGCAGGTGCTTGCTCTAGGAAAACAAAGTTCTTGATGTGGCTTTCAAGTTTTCTGCTAGGCAGTGCCTGGTATAAAATACAAATATTCTGTAGTCTTCTCTTTTAGTTGAAATATTAAAATATATGTACCTTGTATTTATCAGGAATTATTATTCCAGTGTTATACTATGCAAAAGCTCTGATTACACAGAACAGAACAGCTAGAGAATAGCAATGAGTGATTTGCCAATATAAATATTTATCTGAGGTTTCAGAAAAGAAAAAGAAGTTATGATTTTACTTGGTAATTCATGAAATATTTTTTATTTTCCTAGCATCATTGTCACTGTAATAGTTGACACTGGCAAAATAATAAGAATTTCCCAGTTACAAGTAGTAACATTACACAGATACCATTTCCAGGTATTTTTTGTTAAATGGGAAGACTGGATGAGGGAAAAAAGTATCATTTGGACCTACAAAAGTAGTGAATATACATATAAGAAAATCCAAAATCTAGAATTATGATCCAAGAATGAAATATTGATGCTCAAGGAAGAAAGTAAGTTTAGCATTCCCTATTAGTACTTTGACCTGTTAAAGATATTAAAGAAATCATAATCATACTAGAAGTCAAGAATAGCTGATTCTAGATTGCAACAGATATTAAAAATTAATTTCCACATGGATCATAATCCCTAATAATATTAACATTAATTTTCATTTGCATCCTACACATTCTATAGCTCTGTAGAAAAATATATTATATATTTAGAGTAATTGCTACCCTTAACTGTTTAGTTTTCTGGCAAAACATAGATAAAACTCCTTCTAAAAACTCATTCATTAAGCCTGTTAACTTCTGTTTAAACTCATTGTGTATGCATAATCTCATTTTTTCAGTTATCATCCTTTGGATACACCATTCTACATTCAACAGCAGGAAGGATCACTGTTTCAAGAACCAGTAATTGGCTTGTTTCAAGACCAATAGCAAAGACCACTTATTGGCTTAGAAAGGGAGAAAACTGTGAAGATTTGTCTGGGATGACTTGACCTGCAGGCCCATTGTACTAGCCATACCAGTTAAAAAGCAGTGAGTAGTGAAAAAAGTATTCCCTTTGGCAAACACGTCTGCGAACAACATATTTGCTGCAGAGAGGGTTGAGCCTGAAATAGAAGTGCTGCATGTAAAGGTCAGACTATCATCCAGGACTGGGACTAGATAGAAGTGACTATCTTGTTAGTACTGACATGTCTGTGGTGCTGGTCACAATGACACGAGAGGAGCTGGGTCCTTGATCAGAGTGAACGTATTTGTATGAATGTGTGTGTTGTATAACGGGAATTGCTGTACATTTGCTAAATCCATTCCACTCAGCAAATAAATCTTATATTTTATGTTACTGAGGTGTTTGGTTCTGCTCTTGCAGCTACCCCAGCCTTAATTCCCCTGTTACAATCTGTGGAGGTCAGAACTACACAAACAATCAATACTAATCAAGAACGCAGTTTGCCTCTCTGATATAGCTTCAAATCAGAGTTAAACAAGGGTGCCTTGTAACAGATGGTATATGTAGAGTAGTAATTAACTTTTCTTAAAAAACACAGTCTTATTACTAAATTGAGGAAAAAGTAAAAGTGTTTTATGGTGACCAATATAGGTCAGAGTATTGATCAGGATACACAGAGTCTAGGACTCTTAAAGCTTTCATATAAAGTTTTTCACAGATCAAATACTATAAAATTGTTTTCTCTAGATGCTCCCACTAAAGTGTTCTTAATTCAGTAGCTGGTGTGTACATGATATGAATATACACAGTTAGGATCTAAATTTAGACATCAACAAGCAAATATCTAATTAATACAGCCTCTAAGGCTTATTATATATTTGCAAGATGTGGGGACTTATAGGGGAGGGTCTGAAGATGAAATCATATGATTCTCAGCATCTGACATCCCTACTGTATTCATTTCATATTTTTCTTTATTTTTTTTATCTTTAAACTGTCTATGCTCTAATCCTGTGGGCAAAACTATTTGATTTTAGAGACTATTAGTTGTGGTCTTGGAGCAGATCTTCTGGTTTCATTCAATCTGAAAGAAATCTTGTGTACTCTGAGACCACTCCCACTGTAAATGAGACAATGAAAAGATATTTCAAAGTTGCACTCTATATAAACTAAGATATTAATGTATGTCCTTATTTAGATCTCATAATATTTGATAAACACCTTGCCAGTACAATTAGCAACCCAGCTCAGAGATATATATATATAGCTGTATGTCCTTAGGTGTATGATTCTGCTTTAGAGTCTGCAGGCACAGACTGATACCAGATCTGCCGTAGATCTGCTAGTCTGTTGTGAAAGTTTTAGATACTCTAGGGCATTTACAGTGGCATTGATATCAATATTTAGGCAACAGAGCCTGAAACAGATGCTGTAGCTCCAGGTCTCAAGGGAGGGTTGAACTGCTTTTCAGACTGCAGTGACTGTACTGAGTGGTTTTCGTTGACTACAGCAGCAACATAGAAAGCTGACTGTACGTGTACATCTAAACATAAGCACATGTGGAAATTTAAATGTGTGTGTTTCATTCTGTAGATGAATTGCCTCAGCTATCTGCACTGCACACAAAAAGATGTATCACCTGTACCTGTGTTACCATGTCCAGTACCAAACACAACACTGACATAAATATTGCATGAGCTAAGTTTTTTTTCATACCAAAATGGCAGTTCTTTACCAAGAGGTAGAATTTTATTACTGGGGAGATATGCCAGATTTCTGTTATTACTACCTACTCCGACAGAGCACTATAACATTTTTTCTCCAGAACATTCTGCCTAAGAAACATCACATGAATTACAAGAGGTTTTAAAAAAGCAAGTTTGTGGCAAATCATTCTAAGCTAATAAAATAGTGTTATAAAAGCACAATCCTTTAAATAAGATGCAAGTGAGAAGGCTGTGCTCAGTACATCATGCAAAATACTTTAAGTGAATAGATGACTTAATAGTTTTCTAGCACACGTGTTTGGTCTCTAGGGGCCCGAATTCAAGCACAGTACATCAGTAATAGAATGAGATGTGATCCTGAAATCAAAATTGGCTTGCATTTAAAAATATTATAGACTGTAGTTTGGTAGAAGTAGGACTCTTCTTAAAAGTGTTGTACCCATTAAACAATTAAAAAATGGAGAGTTATGGAATATTACTCAGAGTCACAGGTAGTCACATAATATTAATTATCGTGAATGCTAATGTGGACCAGATGTGGAAATATATGTGTATATAATGTAAAAGAGCTCCTTATCTGGATGGTCCTTTCTAATTAGAGTCTCATAACTTATATGAGAAATTGTTAAAAGAATTGTAAAACCAACTCAATTTAAAGAGAACTAGAGAATGTCTTGTGTTAGGAGAACATAGATAAACTGTTTTATTTATTTCAGCATTTATTATTTTATGTGGTTCTGCTAAAAAAACAGAGATGGAAATTGTCAATGATTGAAATAGATTTTGAGAAGTATTAAGTAGTTTTCCAACATTCTTATTTTTGTAGCGAATATTAATACTTTCCACTCTTGGAAACTTTTATTTGACTGTGATCTTAATGCATGCAGTTTAATAAATCCACAAAAGTCATCTGCTATTATTATTATGTATTTTCATTTTTCAGTTAATTCACAAAATGAAAGCGACATCTATTATGAAGCACTGTTGTGTATCCAAGTTATTCTGGAGTTAGCATTAAAGTGGGGTGAAAATAAAAGCTTTCTCTGATGACTACCGGTCACACTCCATCTGCAGAGCAATGATCCAAAGGAAATTATTTGTTCTTTCTTCCCTTCAAAAATGTAGAAAACTAGTAAGATTAATATACATATGCTAGAATTGTATGTCTAGCTAATTAGCTATTGATGAAGACTTTACTGGTTTTATATTCAAGTCTCAAAAAAAGGAAACAGTCTTTTGTTTCGTGAGTTTCGTTTCTTTCTTCACACAATTTTTAAATGGGCTTTTGTTGCTAGTGTTTTCATTACAAGGAATGTAAGTAATATCCTTAGTTCTGTTATAAAGACTGACTCCATTTTAAAACTGAGTTATATGGAGTTTGATTTTCTTGATCAAAATGATAATTCCATGTTTGCCTTAATGCAGTAGGAGACAAAGTACTATTAATAAGGAAACTTCAAGGGTTTCTATTAATCTTGAATATAGCTGTGTAATACTGGACATTAGTGGAAGTATTCCAAGGCTACACTACCTCAGGGTTGGCAGAGTTTCATTATAATGTTATACGAATGATGAACGTGATAGTACCAGAGATTTAAAGATACTGATAATGCTGTGCAATTTATAACTCTAAGACTATATTAGCTGTGATTAATTTTGATGTCTGATTTTCTGTGGTACTGAAGTCTCATTGGTTTGTTTGAAAAATGCATTAATGAATTAGCATGTACCAATAAATCTTTGATAACAAGCATGATCCTTAAATCTTGTCTTCCTATCAAATGTAACCCATATATTTATTTATATGTTGATTTTGGTAACATAACCAACTTTAAAATTCATTCTTAGCCTGATAGATATGTGTAACTACTTGGTCAGATATTTAAACGAACTACTGATATCAGTGGAGGGAAACTGATATATGGTTTTTTTAAAGAAAAGTACTTTTGCCAGAATTGGCAACTTGTGAAACGTATCTGTTGATCTCCTTCATCTCTATACAGAAGGAACAAGTCCTAGAGAATTTGGTATTAGACTGTGATTTTCTATCTCAAACACAGGCATAGAATTTTCAGAGCAATGTAGAATATGTTTTTGCTTTTCTTTCTTTTCCTGATGATGTATCTGCAGGTACAACCAAAAAGTCAAAAAGTCTTAACTCTTTTTTGTGCTTAATTAGGAACATGTCTGCCTCATCTAGTAAACATCACAGGAATATACTAGCTTTTGGTTGGGTGGAATTAATTTTAATTGTAGCAACATATATGGTGCTATGATTTTTAGATTTGTGACTGTAAAAGTGTTGATGATTAATGTTTTAGCTAACGTTTTAGCCATTGCAGAACAGTATTTGCACAGCATCTACCAGATGTTGGCACAGGCCACCAGTTGAATCAACTCAAACCCTTATCATGCTACACCTTTCCAGTAGTTTCAAGAATTGTTCCTCGTTTCAATTTTTTGATCCACTGCTTGTACAACAGCTCGTCACACACAGTTCTCGCCCATCACTCATTATTATCAGTAACTCCACTCTTAACTGAGGCAAGATCATGATGTTCCCTTGACAGTAACTTTGTTTTGATTCACACCTTTCTAATTTAATATCTGTTCTAAATTCTTTATTTCTTTGATATAGATATAATTACATTTTTTTCCTAATTTTACACTAGTCTGGGTTAATCTTTTTGTGACTTCTACTTCATTTGTTTATTATGCATTTCTTTTTGTTCCCAGTAGGACTCTGTATAATACAAGTCTTTCATGGAAGAATCAATTGTCTCTCTGGCCAACAAAAAACTTCTACAGTCTGATTTTTAAATTAGTCATACTGCTAGAAGTGTTTCTGTGTGCAGATGTTTTAATCAATGCCATAATCCTCTTTTTTAACTCTAATTTAAAGACTAAAATGTGAAAAATAAAGTATATTTGGGATTGAACAACCAGAACATTTAAGAATTTTGCTGTTTTAGGTTGAAGAATTGACCAAAGGTAATATTTTACAATAAAATGTATAAGTTTTTCTCTGACCACAGTAGACACCTGCCCCTACCTGAGTCAACTAGTTGAGAGAGATTCATAAAATACTGCTAGGACAGATAGAATGCACAATATTTATAAATACAGCATCTTGACAATGTAATATACAGTTTATCCATTAGTTTTAATTATATAGGTCTTAAATGGAGTTTGAAAAACAGGTTTGGTTTTCTTCCCTGTCTAGATAAATCAGTAATAGGATTTGGCAGGAATAAAACATTGTAGAAAGTTTTGAGAGGAAGATAGATAGCAGATTTCATTTGCCAGGTAGCCAGTGTCTTGGACTCAACCTTTTGCACAGAAAGACCAATAAAAGTAAAAGCATAAATTAGTTAAAATTATGTTAAGATTAATCTATATTACATTGGAGGATCTCTACAATAGATATATTCTAACACAGTATATTATGTCCTGTCAGACAGATCTTCATGAACCCTAGCCTCACCAGACATTCAAAAATAATTGGTTTGACATTTACTATTTTTATAAAAAGAAATATATGCTTAAATGTCTACAGTCCAGATTCTGCAGGAAAACAAATTAAATGGAATTATATAAACTCTCAACCACTTTGCACAGTTATATTTTTGTTATATGTTACATTAAAATGAGTATTTTTTTCCTGTAATGTTTTCTCCAAAGTACTTCTAGTTGTGATGACTCCTCTCCCTTTTTTTGTGTTTAAGACCTCATGTTTCTACATTTTGTATACTAAAAATGGTAATTAAATGTTTTATTTGAAGCATACCAACCTATCTGTATTTATGTCTGTAAGCTTTTTTCAGAAAGCTCAGGTTAGTTGAAGGTAGCAGAAATTTATTACCTTTGTATTGATATCTCTCTAGGCATTTTCCCGTGTCACTGAAATAATAGCAGTATATTCAATTGTCCCTCTACACTCCAAAATCTCTAAGCCCAATATATATTTGAGGAAAACAATGTTTCTGCAATTATATAACAGTGTTTTTTGCTGTATAGAAATCAGTTCTAATGTATTCATATGCACATGAGAGTTTAATGCAAAAAAAACCCACCAACAAACCTACGCTGACTTTAAATATGGGAATTTTAAAGTTGTCACAATCCATTTTTAGAGCAAGGTTAGTATTTTTTTTTAAATGATCAATGTAAATTCAAAGATTTCTAAAGAAATATTGAAATTCCATCTTTAAAAATGATGTGAAAAAGACACAGAATCATGTAAATTCAGAAGACTTTAAAAAATCATAGTGCTATCATTTACATTTAAAATTCTGGTTGCTCAGGATCATATCCAGATGTCTTTTGGATATCTCTCACCTCACCTACCAAGTCGATCATTCCAGACACAGAAGTTTATAAAGTTGGTCAAGCTTGACTTTCCTTTGGTGAATTCATTCTTACTATTTCTGAATAGGTTTTCTCTTTTGTTCAAACTTAACCCTAATTCTAAACATGCGAATCAATCACGTTTCTTTGAAATTATTTGGGGAAAAAAGGTCTAACAATATATTATTAACAAAAGTAGATAGCAGCTTTCTGCATGAATCAAATGGATTTTGATTCTTTCTATTTTGTAACACAAAGGAAAAAGCCAAAATCCCTCTAGTATGATCTGGCATGGTGGCAGAATGAAAAAATGAAAAATTATACTAAAGTATCTATTCACATCAGACAATAATTCCTCATAAATACTCTAGTATTTCATATTTATTTCAACCTTACTGTAATTTCTCATTACAGCACTTATAAATTATCAGCTTTTGGGCTGAGACTTTTCTCCCAATACATTTATTTCTTTATCTTCAAGCAACTTACAACTAATCAATTATTGTTTATATTTCTACATATATTTATACATTTTTATATTAAAACTTTCTACAGAGCTTAATTTAAAAGATACTACATTATTCACAGATTGAATATTTAAATTTAGTAATAAAACATAAATTTTTATTAATCTATTCAGGTACATATAACAAATAAAAAGTGATATCAACTGATCTAATTTTATGCCCATAAACAGCAATAAGCATACACACAGATGCACATATTTTAACATACATACTCACATATACACAAAGAATTAATATAACATATTTGGAAGAACCTAACAAAACGTTATACTATTAATCTGCATTTTGATTTTGCTTGGTTGGGTTTTTTTTAATGATTATATTTTTTAAGAATTCTCTAGTAATAGAAAAGGCAAACAGAACACTAACTAGTCCAGAACAGATGAACATATAACCTAAATCGTTTAATTGTAGTAATTCTCTTGCACTGAAAACCAATCTTCTGCAAATAAGAGTTCTTTACCTTTTTTTACCTCTAACTTCACTAGAGAATGATTTACACTTTGTGAGATTTAAAGTTAGGGATTTGAAGAGTCGGGATCTCTGATGGCTGTTTTAACAGAGGAATTGTGTATATAAAGGGGAAACCCCAAGGTACATATTTTTTCCTCTGGAGGTCACAACTCTATCTTTTGTTGCTTTTAATCTGAGTTGTCTCTAAGAAAGGAATGTGAAGTCACTCTAAGAAATATGGGTAAATTAACTACTATTAACACCTTTACCACAACAACTATATTTTTTGATTGAAAGTAGTTGATGAGGTGACACTTCAGGACATTCATCATTGATTCTCCAAAATTGCTCTCCACTTCTAAATGAAATATTCCCATGTCTCATTTGCCAATGGTGCTGAACCAAGAAACTAAAAAAAAGAATTGGTGGAGGGCCAGATGAGCACAAAGACAACTCTCATCCATCTCAGGATTTTCTCTCTCAGTCTGAGAGAAGTAGAGGCTGAGGAGAATCTATTTCCCAGTGTACTTCTGTACATTGCTTGCCAGAGCTTAGAAAAGACTGTTTTAATGTGAGATGTCAGACATGAACTAGATTTTGTAGAAACAGCTGCAGGTAATAGAACTATAGTGGAGCTTATATGTATTGTTCCATGCATTCCCGGTGTTTGGCCAGGTAGAAAACTCAGCATGAGCTTTGTGAAATGTTCTCTTGGATATTCTCCAAGAGGCATTGACATCCAGAGTCAGTTGGCTGAGAAGATAATTTTACAGTTCATTAGTATGTTGTATCTGGAGGTCTTAATACACGTTCTAAATGGCTGTATTATTTCACAGTCCACAGATGGGACTAGATCAAAAAAGAAGAGGGAAGATCCTTATTTTCCAGAAAGAGAGAACAAGAAAGACTAATAAGTCCCTGCCATCTTTATTTTTAATATAAAAACTGGAATTCTGCACGGTGAAAAATACAAACAATCACTAAATGATAAGGGTTGGAAGGAATCTCAGGAGGTCATCCAGTCCTACCTCCCTGCTAAAGCTGGTTCATATCAATCAGGTTGTGCAGAAATGTGTCCAGGCAGATTTGGAAACTTCCATAGAAGAAGAATCCACAACTTCCTTGGGCATCTTGTGTCAGTGCTCTGTCATCCTCACAGTAAAGAAATTTTTCCTCATGTTCAAGTGAAACTTTTTGTGATTCACCTTTTGTCTGTTATCCCTTGTCCTGCCACTGGGCACTACAGAAGAGACAGCTCTCCTTTAACATTCACTCTTTATGTATTTATAAGTATTAATAAAAGTCCCCTCATAGTCTTCGCTTTTTGAGCTCCAAGTCTTGCAGCTTTTCCTCATAGAAGAGATGTTCCATTCCTCTCATCATCTTTTCAGCCCTCTGCTGGAATCTCTCCAGAAGTTCTCTATCACTCTCAAACTATGAAGCCCTGAAATGAATGTAGTACTACAGATGTCATTTTAGTACAGCAGAATAGAGCAGGGAGAGAACATCCCTTGACCTGCTGGCCACACTCTTCTTGATGCATACCAAGATGCCATTGGCCTTCTTGGCCACAAGGGTACATTGCTGGCTTGTATTTAGCTTATTATCAATCAGGACTCCCAGGTCTCTCTCTGCAGACCTGCTCTCCAGCAGGTCAGTCCCCAGCCTGTACTGGTGCATGGGGTTGTTCCTTCCCAGATGCAGGACTTTGCATCTGTCCTTGCTGAACCTCATGAGGTTCCTCTCTGCCCAACTCTCAAGCCAGTTGAGATCCCGCTGAATGGCAGCACAGCCTTCTGGGGAATCAGCCAGTCCTCTCAGTTTGATATCATCAGCCAACTTGCTGAGAGTACACTCTATCCCCTCATCCAGGTCGTTGATGAAGATGTTGAACAAGACTGGGACCAGAACTGACTCCTGTGGAACCCCACTGGCCACAGGCCTCCAACTTGACCCAGTAGCATTGATCACCATCCTCTGGGCTCTGTCATTCAGACAGCTCTGGATCCACCTCACTGTCCACTCATCCAAGCCACAATGCCTGAGCTTTTTTGTGAGGATGTGATGGGAGACGGTGTCAAAAGCCTTGCTGAAGTCAAGATAGATGACATTCGCTGCTCTACCCTCATCTAGCCAACTGGTTATACTCTCATAGAAAGCTATCAGGTTGGTCAAACAGGATTTCCCCTTGGTGAAGCCATGTTTCCTCCCCCTGATAACCATCTTATCCTTCATATGTTCAGTGATAACATTCAGGATGAGCTGTTCCATCACCTTTCCAGGGATGGAGGTCAATCAGTCTAGGAGAACTAGTAAAATTATTTTAGCTGTTAAAACTCAACAAAAAAACCCTCAAGTGCAATGTAGCTGATGAAAATCAAATTATAGATAAATTACAACTACTAGAATTTCCAATTTAACTCTGGGAGATAAATGCACTGTAAGACGATGAATTTTAAACTTTGAAGGTTCAATGTTTTGAAATAGTATTGTTCAGAATCTTAATCAGTACAAATCCATGCAATCCTCAAATAGAAGAAGTAATTTATAATTTTTAAATATTTTTTCTTCCATTAAAAAAAAAAACAAGAAAAAAAGATTAAAATCAGTAACATACTGATATGATTCACTTTTTTCATGGAGTTATGAAAAGCTGAATACGTTTAAATTCCGAAGCTGAAAGTGATTCAGCAAAGGTTAACACTGTGGTGTCTAAAACTTCATTTGAAATCCGTGATAGTGCCAAACAGTTGTTTAAGTTGGTTTCTTTAATGAAAACTCAGTTGTCTATTCAACCATAGATTAGAAACTGATAAATAAAGATTAAAAACCAGTAGATACATCAGTTGGCTCAGTGAACTTTTCTATTGTAGTGGTGATATTGATGACACACTATATGCACACTTTATTTGCACACTGTAAATTAAAAAAACCCTCAAACCCCAAAAAAGTAAACTTCTGGAAATAGCACTCAAGAAGATGAGGATTTTGTGAAAGTCAGCATGTACTTTATTCCTTCCATGTATAACACTGATACCATATTGCAGACATGACCAGGAACAAAAATGATCACAGGACAGAGTATTGGAAGTAGGGTCTGTTCTGGTTTAGCAAGGAGCAGCTTTTGGCTTAGTACCAGGGGGAGCGGGTTGCAGTGAAGACCCGGTAAAGGGGTGGCGGACTCTCCCCCGGCTCCTGGGTTCAGACCCACCTCCGGCCCAGCTGGGCCAATCTGGCGCCTCTGCCAGCACTATTTAGGGACGGGAATTTGGAATGCGAGGCGGGAGGTGTAAGAGTGATACAAGATGGAGGCGACCACGCGGACCCTTCAGCCAGAGAAGGAGGAAGGAAGGAGAAGCACCAGACCACAGATCCCTCTGCAAGCCGTGGCAAGAACTCAAACTGTGCCCCTGCAACCTATGGAGACGCATGGCAGGACTGAGAGCCACCAGCAGCTCCATGTGAGTGAGCCCGGACGGGCGAGGGACTGTGTGGGGAGACGGCCATGGCCCAGGCCATGTTGGAGAGCCTGCACGTCGCAGAGCAGCCCCACACGAGAGGCAGAGAGGAGCTGCAGCCTTTGGAATAAATGCACATCGGAGCAGCCCGTGTGTGTGAGTTACCCCACAGACTTGTAGGGAGGATGAGTGCAGAGTCCACCTGTCCTGAGGAGGGACAAACGGCAGAAGCTATAGGGAACAGACTAACTGAAATCCCCACTGCCTGCACCCCTGAACCGTTCAGGGTGGGTAAAAACACTGGGATCAGGGCTCTGAGCCCGGGAAGAGGGGAGGTGTGGCAAGAAGGTGTTCTTAAAAAGGCTGGTTGGACTCTTCATTGTTGTACTACTCTGTGTTGTTTCATTTTGGTTATGCTTTGGGGTTTTACGGTTATGTTTTAGTTGATGTTGCATTAAATTATTATCTGTTTTCTTCCCCAAGCCAAGTAGCCTGGTCTGTTTTGTCCTGAACCTTAGGCAGCAATTAAGCTCTCCCTGCCCTTTGGAAGTTCTCAGCCTCTTCAGTACTTGAGGCCAATCGTGGTCTTTTGTTCTCTGCTGGAAAAAACCACGACAGCGTCATATTTCCACTGTTTTTTAACAAGCCAGAAGATTTCTCCCCACAATATAATCTCTCATGTAGGCTTTATGCCAAGAAGTGTTGTAGAATTTTTTCTTTCTTTGGTTTTGTCTTCCCGTTGAGTTCATTTTGAACTATGTTAAGAAGAAGGAAAATAGACTATAAAAATATTATTGGTGTTAAATAATTTTGCATTGATACCCACATAGATTACCATCTGAAGAAAATTACAGGGTTTTTTAGGGAAATACCATGAAGTTAAAACAATTTTCGTGATGCTTAGTGTCTCACAAGTAGAAATCTGAGAGAATGACTCTTGCACCTGTCTCTAGGTCTGATATTTGGCTTTAGTCTCTCGAGAGAATAATTTAGGATAACAACTTAAGAATAGCTATTATATACCTAGGGACAGAGACAATCACTGCGATATTACAGAAAGACTGAAAACCATTTTAAAATAATTAAGCTTAAAAAATGAGGCATCTCCAGCACTTATGAGCGATCTATTTCATAAAGGTAAAATAAGAAGTTTCCATATTACACTTTTAAAAAGAAAGTAAACCTGGGTTCTGTTTGTGGGAAAGGAAAAAAAAATCAAGAACTATAGTAATGGAAAGGTTAGGCTAGCAATAAACCATTGATTCATTCCTATATGTGAAAAATTCCCGATTGCAAACAATGTCTTATTATAAGCTTCTTATACATAAATTAATTTACATATGAAGATTAGATTGTCAAACATGAAAATTTTTAGAGTCTCATTTACAATGTAAGACTTGACTATGCCCTGATAAGTGAACGGAAAAGGGGGCACTATCTTGTATAGCAACAAGATTAAGTTGTAGTACCTGAAGGAATACGTACCATTTCTGTGAGGATAACTCAAGTCACAGAGTATTACAGCAGGGGGAAACCAATCTTCACTGAATTTTGCTGTAGGCCCGCCTGATTAATTTGAATGTAGCACAACTCCAGCTTTTATTTGTTCCCCAAGTAAAGTAGGGCATTGGTTTACAGTGAAGCTTAAATGTTTGTCATGTGAGTTGTAAATAAAGAGCAACAAGAAGAAAAATATAATGGAACAATAATGCACACACCTCCACACTCCAAAGCACTCTTGTCCTGCTAAAAAAAAATTATTTTAAGCAGAAAAATCAGTCACTTTAAACAATGAAGACTATCTAATAGAAACAGCACATAATAATATTGCCAGTGTGACAGATGGTTGTGCTCTACATAATAAAGTAAAAGACATTTTGACAAGAAGGAAGATGTATCTGATAATTTGCAAATTAGAATCCTGGCAACACAGCAAGAGAAAGATAACTGAGTGCATGTTATACTGGCATATCTTTAAAGCTTCAGATTTCAAGGCAATAAAGGAATAGAGGTGAATGCAAGTACTTGGAGAACTGAAAGGGAACAAAGGATATGTTTATCTGCTACTGACAGTCATACATTATAGCAGATTTTGCTTTGAAAAAAATATCTCTAAATAGAGTCATATTTGTATGTGGGTATATATATACATACTGTAGGTATTTAATGAATTAACGAAATTTTTAAATTTATCTTCTGAATTGATTTATATTTAAAATGTCAAAGGTTCCAGATTAATCACAAGTAAATTGAAAACATGCTTTATTACAAGAATATCTACTTCTACGATTGTTTTCATTTACAACATACATTGAGTTGCTCAATATTTTTAATCAATGTTTCCTTCAAAGATCTCTTTTCCCTCAAAATATCAGATGGACATAAATTGTGTTTTCAGATAGATAGAAAATGTTAAAGTTCTATAGTGTGTATCTAGGACAGGAAAGTACATATAATCTTCATAGATAAAAACTTGATGTAAT
Source organism: Colius striatus (assembly GCF_028858725.1). Taxonomy (NCBI): domain Eukaryota; kingdom Metazoa; phylum Chordata; class Aves; order Coliiformes; family Coliidae; genus Colius; species Colius striatus. Next base: position 19,336,253 of record NC_084760.1, on the reverse strand, counting down.
TTGGATCTGGATGACAACTGAAATGTTCATAATTACATTTACTTTTTAACAGCAAAAATAACAAGTAAATATGGCAAATATTAACAATGATCTCAGAAAGAAATGGTAACATCCTCACTGAAATGCCCCTTCACACACCAGAATCACATTCTTAGCCTGTGCATGTTTCAAGGAAAGGCATATGTGGAATCAACACCTCCTTTCCTTATCTATCTTTAACTGTGCTAATTTGTTTTCTTTTGCTCTTGTGGTAATGATGGAATGCACTATTTTTTTTGGTATTTCTTAGAAGTGACGTATTTGAACGCTCTACATCTTCCTTGGCTTCTAATATTGTTATTTCTGAGCATTTGCTATTAATTTCTACCACATTTTAAAGCACTCTTATGAATTCAAACTAAAAAAAAAAGGCAACTTACTTTTATTTGCAAATGTTTGATCTCACCACTCTCTCCATCAGTAGTTACAAACCTCACCTTGGGCTAGAATAAACTCGGTTTAGAAACAATATACTTAGTGATCCAGATGAACTTGGATATACCATTCACAGTGAATATGGAATTTAAAAGATTTGATTCAATTTAATAGGCTAAATCAAGTTTAAGGCTTATCACTTGATTACATTTGTATAGATTTAAAAAACTGAACTGAGATAAATCCGGAAGGAATGATCTTCTTTCTCCACTGTCAACTTTCAGGGTTTATTACTTCAAAACCTGTAAGCCAATAAGCTTTTTAAACAAAAAAATAATGCTGTACAAAACATTTTTCTTTATCTTCAGCTAAATTTAGACTTAAATAGATAACTTAACATGAAGATATTAATCCCCAAATTTTTGAAAATGATCATCAACTACAAGTGATGTATCGTGGGGTATAGCAACAGTTTTGTTAACTGTGAATCTCGCCTGTTTTTATTAAACACTTCCATTACTTCTTCTTATGCGTGTCTTACCAGAAAAGTCTTTTTTTTTTTTCTAGTTGTTTTTTTTCTTTTTTTTGTTTTAACTTTTAGCAATTCATATACATTCCCAAACAAATGTATTATATAGTTGAAATTTCATTATTTGCTGTTACTAAATACACTTTAATTTCCATTCCATTCTTATTCCAGTAGCAGATTAAAAGAAAGAAATATCTATGATCTATTTATAAGAGTAACTAAATTCTGCTTAACAGAATTCTTTTCAGACTAATCAATGGTACTCTAGGGAAACCATCAATAATGACTAACATTCTTTTAACATTTTTGCCAATCTACACAGTTTTGCTGGTACAGATCTACAGGAATCTCATTATGAACATCTGCCATGGACATGCAAAAAGAAAAATGATCACATCTAAGCATTTGAGTTTCATCCTGAAAAAAGAAGACAAATTGGATCAGAGAAGTTCAATGAAGCTTTTGAAAGATTTCTTTTTAGAAATTATGTTTGTTAATACATGTATTACAAATAATAAATAACTGCTGGCAGCAGTAGTACAATGACATAGGGGAAACAAAATACATATCCTTCTCAGAAGAATACAGAAACAGCTGTTAGTGAGATTCTAAATGCTGTGTAAAGCTCTCAGAAAGATTCATATTGACATATGAGAATCAACATTTTCATTAGGATCAGACATAGGGACACAACTCTCATTTATTCTCCATAAAAATGTATGAGTGTTGCTAAGAGCATTTCATGTATCATAAGGCCATGCTCCAAGAATCACTGCTCACTTGACCATTTTATGTTTACAAAATAATAGCAATTGTTAGGCAGTAAATTTGTAGTTAAGTAAATTATAAACTCTGCATTATGAAGCATTGCTCTATCAAGATGGCATATCTCTTTCCTTACAAAACATCCAACCCAAGATTCCGAGAAATCTGTACTTGAAGCTAGATCTTTTAGTTTATAGTAAGTCACCAGATAACGTACACTAGCTTAAGAAGTTCTTAAGTTGCTAGTACCCAGGTCTTTTAAAGCTTAACACACCTATCCAGATCATGTGAAACATTGTGTGATTGTTAATGATTGGTGATTCATGCACATATAGACACCTTCTCACCCGGGTAACCCATCAAAATGATAAAAAAGAAAGAAAAAAACCATATACTACAAATTTCAATCTGTATTTTTACCTTTAAAGTACCTTATGGTAGTACAAGCACAATCTACTTCCTGAATCCTGCATATAACCACTGACAGTTTTCTGAACCTCATGAGGTTCAACGCAGACAAGTGCAGAGTCCTACATCTGGGGAGGAACAACCCCATGCCACAGTACAGGCTAGGAATTGACCTGCTGGAAAGTAGCTCTGCAGAGAGAGACCTGGGATCTAGGTGGATCTGCTTTGGCAGGGAGGTTGGACTAGATGATCTCTAAAGGTCCCTTCCAACTCCTACCATTCTATGATGCTATAGTATATATTGTAGAATTATATACAAGGTATATAGTACCTAAATTTAAGTGCCTAAATTTAAGTTTAGAGGTTACCTTGTGAGACAGGTAATGTAAAGACGTAACAAAATGTAACAAAAAGGAAATTTAAATGAAGAGCCTGACATTTTCGTTTAACTGCATGTAGAAGTTTGGTAGAACTCTATAATATTAATTAATTCTTTCAAATAGTCTAATTTCAAGCACCTATTTCAAATAGTCTTGGCATCTTATTTTTTGCCCATATGATTACTGGTTTGAAATTTAGTTAATATCAACTGAAGAAAGTAGTATTATCTAGTCCCAGATGACATCTGAGTTTTCAGGACTGGGAATTAATATTCCAGTAAGTCAGAAGTAGAATAAAGGCTACATGAAGTGAAGTTTAAAATTTCACTGGAGATTGTACAGAGATTTGCTGTACTGATTTTGGCTGGGATAGAGTTAATATTCTTTATAGTAGCTGGTTACAACATTTTGGATTTGTGACCAGAACAGTGTTGCTAAAACATCAGTGTTGTAACTATTGCTGAGCAGTGCTTACACAGCCTCTAGGTCTTTTCTGTTTCTCATACAGCCCTGTCAATGAATATGTTCAAGGTGCACAAGAAGATGAGATAGGACACAGCTGGAAAAACTGATGGATGTTCTGTATCATATGATGTCATGTTCAGCAATAAAAGAAAGGAAAGAAAAAAGATGGTGAAGGGACATTTGGAGTGATGGTGTTTGTTTTCCCAGGTAGCTGTAATGCTTGTGAAGCTCAGCTTTCCTGGAGATAGCTGAAAACCTGCCTGTCCATGGGAAGTAGTATTTTGCTTTGCTTACGCACTCAGCTTTTGGTTTATCTATTAAATTGTCTTTATCTCAATCCACATGTTTTCTCATTTGTATCCTTCTGATTCTCTCCTGAACCTAACAGGGGAAGGTGAACGAGTGGCTGGTTCGTGCTAAGCCATCTGCCACAGTTATAATGTGACAAAGGCAAATTAAGTATTATTCTCCATTTAAAAAGTATTATTTCTCACATTTGCCTATTGCTGGTTACTGTTTCTAAGAAACAGAGTTTATCGTTATTATTTAATTTCCATTTTTAAAATAGAACTGTCTTTTTATTGTCTTTTTTATGTTATTTCAAATATAAAATGATCAGCCTACATTGATTTGTTCAGGATTTAGTACAGTTGATCTCAATATGGTGTATTATCAAGAATACGATGATCTGGAAATAATTTCACAATACGTGAAATAATCTTTCAGGACACTGAGGCATATCAGTCAGTCAGAAACAGCATTAGCACACAAGAATTCACACAGTGAAGAGGTGAACTTTTTTTGCTGAAGAAACAGTTCAAACATGAAAAAGAGGAATTAAACTGAGAAAAAGGAAATAAGGGGAACCATAAAAATGACACAATTCTAAAGAACTGGTTGGTTGGCAGTAGAGGGCTTTATTGATATGATTGTCCTAGAAAACTGGCTACAGTCATTATTCCTGAAAATCATCTGTAATATAGTGGTATTTCATAAGACAAAAATATTCTTTCTCAGTTTGGAAGGCTACTTCAAATAAATGTGTTAGACCAGAAAGAAAGTCAGAATAATCTTTAATAACAAAAAAGTTTAGTTTAAATGGAGATGTTGATTTCTGTGGACTTTTGAAATGTACATATGAATATATACACAAACAAAGTCTACTCTTCTGTTATCTGTATAGGAAGTCAGCTACCATTGGCTGATGTTCTAAAGAATACACTGTCAGCTTTTACATGGCAAAAACAGAGATTTGAAGAGGTGATTGACACATCAGTAGACTTTCTATGCTGCATTGCAAAGGGAGTAAAAATTATAATGTTTCTTTATGAAGTTTATCTTTCCTTGTAACATTTTCTTAAAATTTCAAAGTCAAGGTAAACATTACACTGTATTTAATTTCTGGAAAAAAGGGGAAAGAGGCAAGAATCAAATAGAACAGAATGTGTTTTATCAATCAGAGATATTAAAATAAATAAATATTTAAAAGTTTCACCAGAATGTTGTATTTGTTTATCTCAATAGCTCTAGTTTTATGTTTTCTTGCTGAGGGCTGTAATATTGTATGGAACTCTCTTTCTCTCTGCCTTGTGCATTTCTACACTCAGACTCTGAGAGAGGAAGCAATACTCACTTCCCAACTGCTGTTCTGACTCCTATGGTGATAACTGGGGAAGGGCTAGTCAGGAAGGGGGTGGAAGGTTTGATAATATATCAGCTAGCATTCTTGAACCCAGGAGGTGAAAGGATGAAGTCTGCACCCAGGAAAGGATTGGTTCACTATGTGATTCAGGATGCTTCCTTCGATGTATGGAAAAAAGTGAGACTAAATTGTATTTCATTTATGATAGCATTCCAGTACCTGATACATTTCTCTTTATTTGTGCAGGCTTTCAAACTCAGACCTGCAAAATATATTTCCTATAGCATTTTGTTAGTATTTTTACAAGTTTGGATTAGTTACAAGTTCTGATTTGCCTGCATTTAACACATAAGTCTCAAAAGACTGATCGTACTACATTTTAAACAGAACAGGATATTATATCTCCCATAGTCTTATTGTTTACTGTACTTTCACTTTCAGATTATGGAGTGTCTGAACAAGTGTAAGGTTCAGAGTGTGGCTTATGCTTAACAGCTTCTATAGAGCTGCCTCTAGAAAATTGAGAGAGTGAAGAACTGAAGTTAATGAAATGTATAAGTAGTAAATGGTCAGGTAATACATGAGAAAACTGGGACGGTGATGAATGCAGAATGAATGTAATCATGGAGGTGTTAAATCCTTTCTGAGAAGTACCCAGTATTCAGTAGCTCTTCCCTTGGCTGAAATTCATTATTTGATAGCTTTTACAAGAGTATGACCGATTAGTGCTTGTAAATCTTCAAAAAGTATATTGAAAAAGGTATATTCTATTAGTTGGTGAGGTTCTCTGCTACCCCAGTTATTCAGTGTATTGCTTGGAAGGTACAAAGTCAAACTAATGAGAGATTCTGAAAGAATCACATGTATTTATTTTGCTTTGAGAGAAAACATCAATTTGAACTGGAAAGAGAGGTAGATCAAAAATATAATAGAAATTTACAAAGTTTAAAATTAGCTGGCTATTGTTTAAAAATAAACATTAAATGCATGTTATGGATTTAATGGGAAATATTAAATATTTATTATCTAACATCTCTCATACCCCATCCATGTCATACTATTTTAAAATCATTCTACTTGTAAATAAGGACATTCTAGAATCATTGGCATCTGCATTGTCTTCAATGATGTCATTTTTTAAAGGTAAAATTCAGGAGTCCTGAACTGAAAAAGACCAAGTACATTTTCTGAACATCCTGATGTGTCTCAAGCTTTGTGTGTTTGTCTTTGTAGCAATGTACACAGGCCATTAGTCACTGTTTTCTTCAGAAACTAGATTTATTTTTCCAGATAAAGACACTTTTTTTTTTTTTTAATTTACAGTGATAAGGCTTAATATAATAATGTATTCAGTTCTGAAAATTTGGATTTAAAAAAATATCCAGGTAAACTCATATTTTACAACAGAACAGTGTATATATAAGCATATATGTATGCATGTATAAATGGATAAATATGTATATAATATTGCCGATGTCAATTTTCATCAAGGAGTAGGATATTACTGCATGAATCATGAGGAAAGAAGATGACTGAATTTATATATCAAAAGGGAACAGAGGAATCTTCTGCTCTCAGCCAGCTAGCATTGTTCTATTTGAAGGAGAGATGTGACTTGGAGAGGATTTTCTTTATTGTTTTGAAATGACTGGCTCTGAGTGTAAAGAAAACATCATGCTGAGGTACTAGCAGCAGCATTCATTCTCATTTGAAAGCAGATCATGCATTCAGCTTTGCTCTCAATTTACGAATAATCTCAACAATGTGCACCACACATGCTACTTCAGGCCTTTGAAAGGACTCATACTGGTAGCATCCCTTAACACAATTATATTATTAGGGATCTGGGCTTCTCTTTTCTTCAGTTTCTAATTTTGCACACCTGCCACAATGAGGCAACCAAGAAGTCTGACTATGACATTAATATTGACTCAACTTTTCAAACAAACCAAAGCAAAAAATAGTATAATCACTGAAAATTCTATCATTCTTCTCAAAAAATATCCACAGCTATGAAACAAAAACAAATGAAGTGTCAGGACAATATTCAGAACAATGAATTTAATTGGGTATTGTCATCTTCAACACAACTTCCACTACAGAGAACACAAACTGGAAAGGCATTAAGATTCTGTCCCCAAAGGTGTAAATTCTTTTATCAGTCAGTCACACACTCAACTTACTACCCTAAAGGCCCCCAAAACTAGGAAGCATTGATTTTTATTTTGAAGTCTTTTATTTCTGTACTGTAACTCTACGAAAGAGGAGAACACTTAGCAGCAGCAAATGGTAATTTGGCTACTTATGCTTGGTATATTATCCTCAATTCACATAGCTCTAATTAAACAACAAATTCAGTGAGGGAAATATGAAATGGAACTCACTAAAACATTACAAAGACTACTCTGTTCATCTCAATTTGGTTGTATTACAGCAGTAATAATCAATTAAGGTGGTATGACATTGTTATCTGGTTTCTCTTACTGACAGTTTGCTGCAAGTGCATCTCTGTGCTTGAACTACTGGTCAAAGTTCATGCTGCTGATTTTACTGGTCCATCCAGACAAAATACAGTGATAGAGATACCTAGTGATAATCAAGCTGGCTCTTAAATCTTTCCAGGGCCTTCAAGGTCTGTAATGTTATGCATATTATCTGTTGGAGGCAGCCTGGAAAAGACTCAGAAGATGGACAAGAAGGAGGCAGCAAGACTAAATATCTGTTTCTAGCAGATTTGCCTTGGAGCAATCTCATTCCAAACATATCTATTTCAAATTTCATGAAATAAATATGTCAGAAAAAACAAACAAAACAAGCAAAATCTAGGAAAATAAGCAGCAGCTGCAAAACTTCAAAATAACAGGATGAGTTGTTTTATGAGGACATGTAGGGAGTGTTCCCTGTGAGTGCAAATATAACAATACCTGAAAAAATTCCATTAAGAAGTGCACCACCATTATCATCTGGAATCCTTCAGCTGTTAGTTGCTAAACAAGAGGATACAGGTAAGTGAACTGTACAGCTGTTATAAAAGAAAGACTTATATGCTGGCATCTAAGGGATACAACTACAATGTGTTACAAAGATTGTCAGTTTAAAGAAATTCAGTACCTGCAATCTCCCTGTTCCGTTAGTATAAACGAAGGAATCAATGAAAACAGATACTTCTCTGTTGTGCTAACATCAGTGATCAGCCACCCATAATAAATTTAAAAAGCGCTAATTTGTCAGAAAAAAAGGTATTTTTTGTTGTACTACTTATAACAACATAGTCACTTGAGAGTCTATAGATCATGGAAGGAAAGGATGCCAGTCTTCAAAAAGGGTAGGAAGGACGACCCAGGAAACTACAGGCTGCTCAGCCTCACCTCCAACCCTGGAAAAGTGATGGAACAACTCATCCTGAATGTTATCACTGAACATATGAAGGATAAGATGGTTATCAGAGGGAGTCAAAATGGTTTCACCAAGGGGAAATCCTGTTTGACCAACCTGACACAGCCTTCTGTGAGTGCATAACCAGCTGGCTAGATGAGGGTAGAGCAGCAGATGTCATCTACCTTGACTTCAGCAAGGCTTTTGACACTGTCTCCCACAACATCCTCATCAGAATGCTCAGGCAGTGTGGCTTGGATGAGTGGACAGTGAGGTGGATCCAGAGCTGGCTGAATGACAGAGCCCAGAGGGTGGTGATCAATGGCACAGAGTTGAGTTGGAGGCCTGTGGCCAGTGGAGTTCCACCAGGACTGGTTCTGGTCCCAGTCTTGTTCAACATCTTCATCAATGACCTGGATGAGGGGACAGAGTGTACCCTCAGCAAGTTCCCTGATGATACCAAACTGGGAGGACTGGCTGATTCCCCAGAAGGCTGTGCTGCCATTCAGCAGGATCTCAACCGGCTTGAGAGTTGGGCAGAGAGGAACCTCGTGAGGTTCAACAAGGACAAGTGCAGAGTCCTAAACCTGGGAAGGAACAACCCCATGCACCAGTACAGGCTGGGGACTGACCTACTGGAGAGTAGCTCTGCAGAGAGAGACCTGAGAGTCCTGATTGATAATAAGCTAAACATGAGCCAGCAATGTGCCCTCGTGGCCAAGAAGGCCAATGGCATCCTGGGATGCATCAAGAAGAGTGTAGCCAGCAGGTCGAGGGAGGTTCTGCTCCCCTTCTTCTCTGCCCTGGTGAGGCCTCATCTGGAGTCCTGTGTCCAGTTCTGGGCTGCCCAGCTCAAGAGGGACAGGGAAGTGCTGGAGAGAGTCCAGCACAGGGCCACCAAGATGATCAGGGGTATAGAACATCTTTCATATGAGGAAAGGCTGTGAGAACTGGAGCTGTTTAGTCTGGAGAAGAGGAGATTGAGGGGTGATCTTATTAACATTTATAAATATCTAAAGAGTGAGTGTCAGGAGGTTGGGACATCTGTCTTTTGTATAGTAGATAGTAACAGGACAAAGGGTAATGGGATGAAGCTGGAACACAAAAAGTTCCACTTAAACATAAGAAAAAACTATTTTACTGTAGGAGTGAGGGAGCCCTGGCACAGGCTGCTCAGAGGGGTTGTGGAGTCTCCTTCCTTTGAGGTCTTCAGGACCAGCCTGCACATGTTCCTATGAGACCTGATATAGGTGAACCCACTTCTGCAGAGAGGTTGGACTAGATGATCTCTGGGAGTCCCTTCCAACCCCTACCATTCTATGATTCTATGATTCTATGATTCTATGTTTCAGTCTGAACAATCTACTAGTTATTATCAAATTTATTTGTATCCATATGTTATCTCATATTTAAAATCTTCTCCTGAAACTAATAAAGTAAAAACCTAACTAAAGACAATCAGAATTTTGATATCTAGTCTGAAGGTATGATTACAGAGATAAAATCACTCATGTTAACTTCCCTTATGTGAGAACTGCTACATATAAAACAGAAATCTTGAAAGCAAATTGCAGTTCAAAAGAATGCATATGTTAATGCTTAATTTCTGAAAGTAAAACAGCTTACTCTAGAAGGAGCTTTTCAACAGCCTTTTCCAGATTTTTTTTCTAATAAGTCAGAAAATGTAATTGTTTATGAGGATGTTGTTGATTTTGTTTATTTATTTTAAAATTATTATACTATGAAAATAAGATTATTAAAATGTAGTTCAGAAATATAGAAGAAGTCAGACAAAATCCAGGTTTATAGTCACATAAAATGACTGTCTGATATTTGTTGTAATTCAATGAGTTGTAGGCCACTACTAGATAATAAACCTTTAGCATTGCTGTTCTCATTATGTGCAGCAACTTGAAGAAATTTGTCTCAAATGGATATGGAACTATATGTTATAAATTATGTATGTATACGTATAAGAATTGATATAACACAAACTTATTGATACAAGTGAATCAATGAACAAAATAAGTCATTACTAGTGGCTAAAGCACATTTCCCTTTGAAGCAGGGAAGAAAGAGTATGTCAGACAATTTTTGTCAAGGGGCAACTTTTTAAAAGTCTATTTTGTTAACATTATAAATAAAAATTATACTCTTCTTCAAAACAAATTAAAATAGAGATAGTTGCTAATGGTATTGCCCTTTATGAAAAACTGAATGTGTACTGCTTTCTTATTTTCAACCAGCATTTAATAGAGACATCCTAAACAATGTTTAATGTAACAGGATTAGTAGTCTTCTCATTAGAGAGAATTTCAGGAAAAAAGCCTGTAGATTGCTGGAGTGAGCATCAATAATCTAGAAATTTAATTTAATTAAAACTCATTTAGTTTTCCAAATTTGGCAAGAACTAAAGTGAAAATCAGATGTTTCTCATTTTTTCCTAGTTCATTCTACCTCTCTAGAGAAAATACTTCAAATAATACAATTAAGGCATTGCACAAGCTTCCTATCATTCTGTTATTTTAAGAGTTTGTCATACTAAGATGACTTCAGTGCTCACAATGTAACACCTAGAGTCCCATCTCAATTTCTGAATCTAACCAGCTGCAGATATTGGAAAATATTGAGAGATTTAAAAAACATGACACAAAACAAATTTAAGTTGTTATCAATAGACTTATAAAACAGCCCTAAAAGTGATAGAAATCTAGCTTAAACTTTACAATATTGTGATATAAAAAAACTCTTTACCCTTTTCTAAGCTTTGTATCAAACATCGCTAAATAGCTGGAAGGATTATAAATAGGAAATGGTTGCTTGATAATGAAAAAAAAAAAAAACCTCAAACATAATAAATGAAGAGATTTTACTGTTCAAAAAACATACTAGGAAAAAAAAACCCCTCTATTCTGGCTGAAACCAGGACAATTTATATATGCTTATTTATAAATTTAAAGTAAAATTACCAGGTATAACTAACTACATTCCTGAGTACTGCCCACACGTGCACTTGTCAAAAATGGTATGGCTCCCTTGGAGACTAATTATAAAATGTCCATTTTTAATTCAGAGCTTAGATGGGAAAAAAGAAATAAATTTTGGGCTTCAAAAATTACTAACTTGCCAGAATAGTGCCCTCTTTTCCTTTTTCCTTTCCCTTGCCCACACTACTCTCTAAAAAGTAAGAAACAATCTGTACATCTGAATGATAATGTAAAATTGCTTGTGCTAAAAATAAAGCTACAGTGAATTACCTTCTTTTCCCAACCCTACTTTGTTTTCTCACATTTTACATGCAGGGTACAACTAAGCCAAATAGACATAAGTTACATTGTAATTTTTTCAATAATTATCCTTTAAAAACCAACCAACTAACCAATTAATTAATCAAAACATGTGGAAATATTGTTGTGTTGTACACTGACTTGAAATATACTGTCTTTCAAGTTCTTTATGTGACTAAAGTTTACGGACAAGCGAATATCATTTAGAAAAAGCCATTCTTTTACAGGCAAATGGAAGCGCTAATACATCTATCTGTATTTTAAAATAAGAAATAATATTTTTCCCTACATTTTTATCCTTGTTGAGACTGTTTTGTATTGTACACTATTGAGCACGTTCATTTAATTCTTACAGAATACTCTCAAGAATTCCAGTAAACCGTGTCTTCCTATCTGAGTTAGTGGTTTTCATATGATAGATACTAAACCTTAGAGTATTGTTGTTCTCCGATTACATGCGGTTCCATAGATATGGAACTATATATTATAAATTATGTATGTATATATAGATATAAGAATTGATATAACATAAACTCATATGATGTATAGTCCTTTTTTTAATTTGTGGATTGTCACTCAAGACACAAGGTAGTAATGTTTCCCATGTTTATAAAATGCAAAAAGTTTTTAAGCTATAAAATATTAAATGTTTCAACTATTATATAACTTGTTAATTTAATAAAGATTTTATTATTAATACAATTAATTCTCTAATCAAATATAGGAATCTTTCTAAAATTACTTTGTAAGGTTTGTGATAAATTTATCATTAGTTTTGTCAACAATTAGTATAAAAAGTCAAAGCTGCTGTTAGCAAGACATTTGCCATTTATGTATATGCACTCAGAATATACATTATAGAAAGAAAACATAAGAATGCCACAAATATCAAGTTTGAAGACAGTAACAGCAAAAATATCAAAGGCAATGTATGTGTGAATCACTTATGTAGCATGTTATAGTATTTCATATAGAATTCTGAAGAAAAAGACAATTTGTTACATCTTAAAGCACTGTAAAATTTTAAATCTTGTTCAAGGTGTTGGATTCTATTTGGAATTGTATGTGTTGGGTAATGTTGAATTCAATATTCTCTATATGTGGCTAGAAAAAAAATATTCTGTTACGTGAAAATGCCCAACTCTTCAGTCACTAAATCTTGTATAATGGAGACTTGAATGTGATTCCTAGAAACTGTTCTTGTTTGGTTTCTGTTTCTGAATTCAGAAAAGAATTTATAGAGAAAAAGAAAAGTAAAGTGAAAGCATCCTATGTGCTTTCAGGCAATGAGTTTTTAAAAGGTTTGCTTAAAAAACCCAGAATATAACAATTGGTAATAACCATTCAAGTATAAGCTTTAAAATGGCTTTAGTTTGAGACTGGGTTGCTGGGTGATTTGTACTAGATTTGTGTTTAGCTCTTGGGTGTGGTTTTTTCCTACTAGTTTTTAGTGTCTCATTTCCAGACACTACTGTCTGCAATTATTTAGACAATGCTAGTTCTCTAGCAGATTGCACTTTACTGTTGAATTATAAAAGTTTAAATGGTAAGGAAAGTGGGTAATTTTTACTAGATGTAGTACTACCATTGCAAATACCACTAGTAAAATGCAACAAGACAGAATACTTAGCCATTAAATTATAGAGGTTTGGAATGTTTCTTAATGCCTTCCTTTTCTCCGTGTTCCACTTTTAAAGCCTCTTACAATTTTCTTTTTCATTTTCTGTTTTGTTATTTAATTGGCAAAATGACTCTCTAGGTATTTAAAATGATTCATCTAGTCCATCTCCTTGGTAAAGCAGGTTCACTCTGATCAGGTCGCAAGGAATGCATCCAGGTAGGTTTGAAAACCTCTAGAGACAGACACTGCAACCTCCCTGGGGAATCTGTGCCAGGGCTCCATCACTTTTACAGCAAAGAAGATTTCCCTTGTATTTAAGTGGAACTTTTTGTGATCTGGCTTATTTCCATTACCCCTAGTCCTGTTACTGAAGACTACAGAAAAAAGTGTTGCCCCATCCTCCTGACATCCACCCTTTAAGTGTTAACGGGATCCCCTATTAGTCTTTTCTTTTCTAGGCTAAGCAGCTCCAGGTCCTACAGCCATTATTTGTTTGTCTTAAATACTCCTGAATCCTGTGATCTTGACCTGGTAAATTTGCTGGAACAGAAGAAATCTCTCTAAAATGGATGTATTGTCTTTTTACAGTTACGATATATTCCATCAGCTTTTGTACAATAGCATACAAAAAAAGCATCATCAATTTGATGCAATCTGAATAAGCAAGGGAGCAATAAGGCATATATTAAGCACAACTTACTGGAAAGTGTGCAAGCTATGAGCACCAAAACTTCTTCTTAACAAAATTTCTAAAAAATATTTATAAATAATTAAAAATCATAGTCACTTGGAGAATTACCTTTTCTTCAATAACATATTAACATTTTTCTGATTACAGTTTTGTTTTTCTTTGAAAGTGTAAAAAATATGTTGAGTACCAGTTAGTTAGAAGTTTACATGTATATAAACAAATGATTTTATTACATATCCAGAAAGTAAGAGAAATATAGGACATGATAAGCATTTTAATTATACTATTTCTTTTGATAGTATTACAGTTAGTATTTTCCACATCGTGAGACAAGCATCTAACATTATAAAATGCAATACATGGTTAGAAATTGTCCTCAATGTAATTATCTGTTCTTATTTCTCTGACAGAGTGGGATTTTGATTAAATGAGGAAATGCAGTGTAAAGAAAAATAATGCATAAATATTCATATCCATATTTATAGATAAACTAATTATACATGAAATAGTATAGAAGCCAACTTCTCCATGGAATCTAAAGTTCAGTGATGAGCCAACTTAAGAATAAAAATGAAGCACTTGTGTTCCCTCTCCCCTCAGCATCAACGAAAATTTAGTTATTGTTATTATGGGAGGAATAGAAAAGGAGACAGAAAACATTGTGCCACTGTATAGAGTGGCCATAGCTTGGTTACTGAGTGTATTTCTTGTCCCTTCATGTCAGTAAAGAAAAAAGTAGATATCAAAAAGCCTTGAAAAGGTGCAACAAGGATGACAAAAAGTCTGGGATTACTTTTGAAGTAGGAAGGACTGCAAAACCTAGAAATCTTTAGCCTTGAAATGAAGGAGCATGGGGGAATATGGCAGTGGATCACAAAAGCAGGGAAAAGATGGCTTGAAATCAGTTTTTCATCCTCCTTTTACACAATAGAAACAGGGAACATTAGATAATGCTAGCAGGAGCAGTGCTTGAAATTAAAAAGAGACTTTTTTTCATGCACCAGTCTAGACCTACGAGTCTAATTGCTGAATGCTATTGTCACAGAACAGCTGATGTTGGCAGGAACATCTGGAGATTACCTAGGCAAAGCTCCTTCCTCAGAGAAGTTTATTTAGAGACTCACCAGTTTCTGCTGATATAAACTACAACGTGCTCCAGGAAACCCCTGTTGGAAGGAGCATGGGCAAGTACTAAAGAACAAATAACACCCTACACTGTTCATACGCTTTCCTTGCAATCCACTTATGGTCACCATTGGAAATAGCATACAAACAGTTCTTGGCTTCAACGTGGACATCCATTCTTATGCTTTCATGTAACCCAATACATGCACACAATGCAAACCCTAAAATATTCATGCTTCACAAAATTTAAAGAACAAAATAGTTGACTATGAAATCAACAAGCCATGCAGAAGCCATCTCATTATCCAAACATAAATGGAGGGGCATCTGTTTTCATACAGAGGAGACAGAGAAAGAAAGAGAGCGCTGTGTACATATTCACAGAACATATGAAAGTGAGAAGTGATTGGTTTATGACTTTTCTGTTTTAAGAGATTCAGATACTTCAGTGAATTGAAATCATTCTTGTATGATAAAATCACTTTCTTTTTGCATTTATCTGTCTGCTCTGAGAAACAGAAATACATAACTCTGCGTAAGGTATATGCTGCAGCTTTGGTCAGATCCTGCAAGCTATCAACAGCTACATGAAACAGAGAATTTCAATTAAGAATCTTCCAACAGAACCATGCCTTTTCTGTTACATGGCACATAACATTGGAGTCATTCTTAAAATGAATACCTTACCACTAAGCTTCTCTTTTGGTTAGTGGGGGTACACTGCTGTGCAAATACTCCACATATTAAGTCTTTTAAGTACAGGAGAAACTTTTGATTATTGTGTGAAGGTGCAGTTGACATGAACAGCTTCAAAGAAGAGTTCTATAGCTTTTGGGATGGAGGATTGAACATACAGCACCAATAAATGACATTTAATTTTAAAAGATGGCTTCTTATGTATGGTGGCATCTCATTTTCTTTTATCATCTATTTAACTAGGAAGTCATACGGAAAATGATAGTGCAACATATTCTTGGCTGCAATTGTCAGAAGAGCTAAGAATGTTTTCTATCTTTCATAATAATTCCAAAATACCGTAATACTTTTCTTTCTCCTTAATCAAATTCCATTCAATTATATGAATGCTGAGGTTTCTGAAAAATGTTGAAATTACAGGACACTTTTACTTCTTGATTCTGTTTTATTGTATTGATTTGTATCTGTTATACTCACAAGGTCTGCCATCACTCTCATGATTCATGTAAACTTTGCCTTTGATCAGTTTTACCAGATATATCATTATTATTCAACCCATCTTAGTTTCCCTGTTCTCAATAGCTCTAATCATATGCTAATTTTAAACATATCTTGTAATATCTGCTGTATCAAGGAAGGAAATACTTTTAACATACTTAAGATGTGAGCTATGTAGGTTAGCACAGAATTTTGTGCAAAGTGAGTGCATTCAACTCTGACCCAGTATTTGCACTCTATCTGTAACTGCTAGAAGCTTGACCTTGGTCACTTTCCAGACCTCTTTCACAAGCAGTCATTCTCCTCTGTGATCTGCAAAAGAACACGTAGAAGTGTTATGCAAGCCTGGTCTGCTTCTGCTTTTATGTAGGTGCAACCTGCTGTCTTGCAAACAGAAGCATTTTTGTAAGCCTATGACTTTGAAGTGTGTCTTTTAATATGACTGCTTCGTGTTCAGACTTATATATAAGCAAGAGATAGAGTAAAATCAGTGGAATTCTTTGTACCTGAGTGTCAAAACATGAAAAAAAAAAAGAGGTAATCAAATGAAAATTAACCTTTCTTTAAAAAAAAATATGTAATTTGTTACTCTCGAATTTCTATATCAGAATGAAAATGAGTACATGGGAAATAGATACAGATCCATTACACCACTTAGACACACACAGGTCTATGAGGCCAGATGGAATCCACCCAAGGGTGTTGAGGGAACTGGCAGAATTGTTCACCAAGACACTTTCCATCATCTACCATCAGTCTTGGCTCACCGTAGAGGACCCAGCGGACTAGAGGTTGACAAATGTGACCCCCATCTGCAAGAAAAAAGAAGGATCCTGAGAACTACAGGCCTATCAGTCTGTTCCCAGTGCTGTGGGAGGTTATAGAGCAGATAATTTTGTGTGCCATTATATGATATGAACTGGACAACCAGATAATGAGGAGCAGTCAGCATGGTTTCATAAAAGGCAAGTCCTGCCTGATCTCCTCCTATGCCAAGGCGATGTGCTTAGTGGATGAGGGAAACATTGTGGATGTTGTTTATGAAGGCATTAATAAAGCCTTTTACATTGTTTCCCACAACATGCTCCTGGAGAAAATGACTGTTCATCGCTTGGATGGATATAGGTGGACCTTCTGCAGGGGGACTGGACTAGATGATCTCTAAAGGTCCCTTCCAACCCTTACCATTCTATAATGCTATGATACTATTCACTGGGTAAAAAACTGGATGATTGGATCCAAAGAGTAGTGGTCAACGGAGTTAAATCCAGTTGGCTTCTGATCACCAGTGGTGTTCCCCTGGGCTCAGTGTTGTGATCTGTCCTGTTTAGCATCTTTATCAATGATCTAGATGAGGGGATTGAGTGTACCCTTAGTAAGTTTGCTGACAACATCAAGACGAGCAGGAGTGTTGGTCTGCTTGAGAGCAGGGAGGCTCTACAGAGAGATCTGGACAATCTGGATTGATGAGCTGAAGCCAATTGTATGGGTTTTAAAAAGGCCAAGTGCCAGGTCCTGGACTTGGGCCACAACAACCCCAGAAAAAGCTACAGGCTTGGAGACATGTGGCTGGAAAGCTGCCTGGAGGAAAAAGAACTAGATTCTACAATTCTATTATTCTATTATGATGCCTGAATTTCTGTCTCACTTCTTTAAGGTGGACTCCATCATCTTAGCAATTCATGCATTTCTCAAATGCACACTGGATTATTACTGCCTCCTAAGGAGAATTTCTCATGGGGCCAATGAGTTACAAATGTGACTGAATACATATTGAGTTGTGTTTCTTGAAATCTACTTTTTTCTGTGATTCTGTGTGTCTCTGATTTTGCTTGATTTGTAAACTGGAGTGGCTTTTAATGTAAATACACTGTCACTTATCAAAACGCAGACAAATTGGATTCTTCGAAATCATGCAGATCAACTCTTTTTACATTCAATGACAGAATTAAACAGCATTTTTTTTAGATACAGTTGCCTAGATTACCCTTCAAGACTCTCTAGCCTTCCTCTACAATAATCTGATTCATACTACAGTATATTGTTTACTTTACACCTAGTCTAATGCAAATCATCACATATCTTAACGTGCAATCTGTGTGCCAGAGCTACAGAGTAACATGATTTTTGAACTCCAGTTTTCTGCTCATACAGCATCTCCACTCTTGAATTGTTTTAATCTCCTTCCTGGATCCCTGAAGAGCCCCTAGATTGTTATGAGGCCTTGGGCTCCAGTAGGACACTGTGCTCACACAGATCAAGCAAATTAAAATAGAAGCAAACTGGAAAAAAGACATTTAAAAATATAAACTTTGCTTCCTCATCAGTAGACTACAAGAATACAAATGTACTAATCTTAATTTTTTTCTACCATCTGTTCCTAAGCAGCACATAAACAAGATTGTAGGACAGCTTTGGTTTTTAATTACACATTCTACATTTTCTCTAGCTGTGGTAAGAAAAATATTAAACAAAGATAACATATAAAAGAATGCAATGTAACTATTTTCAAGAGAAATATGATTTTACTGAAAGAAAGAAAAGGGAAAAATAATTACAAGAAGAAATTGAAAGTATTTCCTAAGTGCCAAATGTCTCGTCTTGCGAAGTGACATTCACTTCTTGTGATTCTCATTAAGAATCACAAGAATGAAAAAAAAAAACCCTAAGTTGCTAACAGTTTTTGTGGAAGTCTCTCCATCAATATTAAATAGTATATCCTCAGTCATAATCATAGTCCCTTATCCTTATGTATGTCAGATATTAGGCTAAATTATACAGATTTCATAATTCCTCCACCATAATTTCTACCACTTGAAGATGTCCAAAAATTATGTATTTTAAAGATTTTGACAAGATATTTCAAGGATATCAGCTGATATACATGATGTACTACTATGATCATTTACAAAAACATTATTTGCTTCTTTAGATTAGTATCCAAGTAATAGGTTGTATCCTTTTACAAATGCTAGTGAATGCTTGGTTAAATGAGAATCAAAGGTTCATCAAACTTTTCTCACATACATATAGGACTATGAAGATCATTATATAACCTTTCACTACTTGTCATTGCATTCATTACAATCAATTTATAGTCACAAATAAGGAGTGGTAGATATAGTAAACACAAATAATTTCAATTTATTTGTAGGAAAAGCATAATGATATATTCTTATATTAGAATGTTTTCATAATAAAACCTCATGAACTGGAAGAAAATCCTTTATAATCCGCTGATCAGATATTCTTTTTGTCAAATACTCACTCTTATCTGCCTTTAGAATGCAAAAATAAAGCTCATAGTATCATCTTGTGAGTATAATCTCTGAAAGTTGCTGATAAACAAGCTTGAGTTCTGAACTAAATACTGTAGTCAAATATAATTCAAAAAAGTAGATTTAAAAAACACCAGTTTCCCTTTGTGTATCAAAGAATAGGGTCAAACTTACTTGTGACCATACATATTTCTAAACCCAACAAAATAATCTACCACTAAATACTTTTAAATCCTGAAAAAAGACTACTCAGAGTAGATGACAAAGACAGAATGACATCAAAAATTACGTTTGTTTTCCTTAACAAAAACATTGCAAAACCCAAATGAACTATAATGTGTTGAAAAATGTAAAATGAAGTTATAATATTCAATAACTTAATTCAAGGTAAAGCCTGTCCTAAGGTTTCTTGACATTATTTTTACTTAATCAGAGTGAAAGCATCGCAAAGATAATCCTCTAGATAGTATGACTTCTGAACCTAGTCAGCAGGAAGAAGCTGGAAGGCATATTCAAAAAAGGCTCAATGCAGGAATGAGTGGGGAGGAAGCAATTCTTTAAATCATTATTTTTACTGTTACGCTTTATATCCCAAGTCAAATATACTGGATAGTGTAGAACCAACAGGTGCAAAAGTGAGGATGAACCAACTGTGGATTAAATATAATTAAAAAATATGTTATGTGGAACAGTTTCTCTTTCTCAAGACACATGGAAAATGCTATGAAAAGTCTTCAGAATCCTGTTACGTTTATATCAACCACACATAGGTTAGGTTGAATTGTTTTTTGAAAACCCCTATAACCCCAACAACAGCTTTGTTATTAATTTGTTCATTTATATAGAATTGTTGTGGCAGCCAGTTCCTTTAATAAAACTAAACAATAAGACTAAAATAAAGAGGAAGGTAGGTGGGCATACTTTCAGGTGGTAATATTTTCTTGAAGCCTTGATTCAGTGGCAGTCTGCCCAGAACAGAACCAAATTACAACTCCCAGCACCACTCTCATTTCCAATGAGTTATTTTAATTTTAAACTAAGGAATTGAAGATAGAAAGATATTTCAGATAACACACAATTTAAGGGATATCCCAGAGGGTATCTTTCATATTTATTTTAAAAAGAAGCTTATAAGGTTTTTCATATAATTGATTCTCATATAATTTAAGAAAAGTTGAATTGTTCACTGTACTACTGGGTAAAATAGCACATACGTCATGGCTGAAGCGGCCAGTGCTGCCTGCATTTAAGGCAGCCTAACAGTCATTAATGGATGCTTTCTGTTACTTGCTGTTTCCAGTTCTACCAGCTACAATAATAGAAACATTCAAAAACAGATAAACAAAACAAGGACACTCTAAACAATGTTGGCTTTATCCTTCCTTCTGCCCATTCAACACTGAGTGTGTAACAGACTCAGTGTTAATTTGGATGTTTGTGGTGTTTTGCTAGAGCAGGAGCTGTTTTTCCCTTCCTTATTCTTCAGTTATTCTGCTCTTCCATTTTCTGTATCAGTCCTATTCCTGTCTGTATGAGTTTTGTTCAGATTTCTTAAAGCAAGCAGAAGAAATGGTAGAAAAAGGTAGCACTCGCATCGCAATATTCACATTTGACACCTGACTTACTCATCTTTTTATGTTTCTAGTTTCCACTTGTACACATTACTTGGAATGGTAGCAGCTGTTGAAGGACAAGAAAGGGAGTTATGTCTATCTTCTAATGCATATCAACTTTGAAGCACTCAGCTGAAAAAAGTCTTTTATCCAGATCTCTTTCAAGAAGAAATTTATATCAAGTATGACACTTCTTTTTGCAGGACTGCAGACATATTTCACATCAACTTACCTTATTGTAGTCTTACATCACTCATGAAAGCCTTTTGTAACCTTGGCAACCCTAAAAACCTTGATTTTAATTGTTTATAGTTTTCCTGACTGATTCCCTGAGCAGCTCCTCCTGATGGCCAATGTTGGACTCAGAAGCAAGTGAAAAGTAGTTACTCTCATAATATTTGGAGTAAGATCCCAAGTAGAAGACGTGATAAATTAAAGTAATTTAATTTAATTAATTTGGAAGATTAATTTGTACAGGTAGCATCCCACCGCAGAAGTAAGCTAATATTGACTGTCTTAACATGCATTAAGACGTTTAAGCTAAATCATAATATATCTGAGTTATCATGAGACAAACACTATTTAATATCTTCATCAGAGATATAGACAATGGCTCTCAACAAGGCTGCAGATAACAACATGTTGAGTGCTATAGCTGATTCACTTGAGAGAGGGGATGCTATCCAGAGGCACTCTGGCAAGCTTGAGGAATGAGCCCATGTTAATCTCATTAAGCACAACAAGGCCGAGTATAAGGTCCTGCACCTTAGTCAAGGCAACCCCCCACTATCAGAACAGTCTATTGAGAGTAGCTCTGAGGAAAAAGGTTAGGGGATAGGATGGAGCCAGAAACATAAGAGGTTCCAAAGAAATACAAGGAATAATTTCTTCACTGTGAGGGTAACAGAGCACTGGAACCAGCTGCCCAGATGGATTGTGGAGTCTCCTTCTCTGGGGATGTTCAAAACCCACCTGGACGAGTTCCTGTGTGACCTACTCTAGGTGGTCCTGCTCTGGCAAGGGGGGTTGGGCTAGATGATCTTTTGAGATCCCTTCCAACCCTTGAGATTCTGTGATTCTGTGATATTAGTACATGAAAAACAAGACATGAGCTAAAGTAGACATCCACAGTCCATGAAGTCAATTGTATCCTGGGTGACATAAAAAAAAAGCATGGCCAGAGGGTCAAAGGAGACCCTCTGTTCCATTCTTGTGAGACCTGGAGCACTGCATCTAGCTCTGGGTTCCCCAGCATGAGAAAGATATGAACCTGCTGAAATAGGTCCAGAGAATGGTCAGAAAAATGATCAGAGAGCTGAAACACTTCTCCTGTGAAGAAAGGCTTAGCGAGTTGGAGCTGTTCAATCTAGAGTAGAAAAGATTCTGGGGTGATCTTATAGCAGCCTTTCAATATGTAAAGGGAGCTTATAAGAAAGATGGATAAAGACTTTTTACCAAGGTCTACAGCAACAGGATAAGGGACATTGTTTTTAAACTGAAATAGGGTAGATTTAGATTGGATACAGTGAGACTTTTATTATGAAGAGAGTGGTGAGACACTGGAATGAGTTGCTCAGAGAAGTTGTGGATGCTCCATTACTGAAATGTTGATTGGACTGGGTTTTTATCAGCCCAGTCCAGTGAATGATGTCCCTAGCCCATGGCATAGAGTTAGACTAGATCATCTTTACAGGTCTCTTTCAAACACAAAATATTCTGTGATTCTATGACCATAAATATAATTAGTATATCTCATTTGACACATGGAGATTGTATTTGTAATTCCTGACTGTCCAGAGGCCATTTGCCATGTTATTCTGTTGAATAGTAATGAAATTCCATGATTATTAAGAAAAGGATACAAGGGATCAACTAGTGAAAACTGAGCCACAGATTTATGTAATACATTTATTTTTTTACCTTCTTAATTTCTTAAGAAATTAAATTGGTTTAATTTCTTAGACTACATTATAAAGCTATCAAATTATTACACACAACTAAGAATGATCATTCTTGATTTAACATTGGACAGGTTTGGACCTGATATTGAACATGGAATTGTATTTGAGAAAAAATTCATGACACATTTTAAAATATGCATATAAAATCTTTTCCTAGTATTTAATATTTCTACAAATGTAGTAACTGAACATGGATTTAATAATTGTGAGTTGATATGTTTATTATTAGTAGAGAATAACATATTCAATCTACAGAGTAGCTTAATTTTAAAGGAGCTCTGCTATATTGCAAGTATATAAGCTATAAGACTACATATGTTTAGTCAAAAGCCTTAAACAGTCAGAGAATGAAGATGTTGGATCTTCATAAGAAATTTCTTGGGATATATACCTGTGCATACATACTATAAAAACTACCTGTCATCTAAATTTGATTGTAAATTAGTTTTCTTTCTGAGCACAAAACACAGGAGTACATACATATCTGTAAATACAATTATTTAAATTTTTTTTAGGTCAGTTTATGTCAGAAGCTTCCACTTGTAATTCTGAAAAGCACTATAAGGGTTTTCCAGATAAAAAGACATGATGTTAAACAGTGATATTTTAAGATAACAATATTTAAGAGCACTAGATTGAGCATCAAATTCAACTGAGTTCATATACTGCACACAGCAACAACATCTGTCTGAAATCTTAGCAAATCAAAGAGTATCAACTAAAGCAGTTACATGACGATATTCATACTAACCTGCAATGAAAAGTTATTCCAGGTCCATCAATACATACGCCTCCATTGTAACAGAGCACTGAGTTCAGTGTGGGCTCACTGCAAATGTCAACATCAACTTCACAAAACCTGCCAGTGTATCCACTCAGGCAAGTACAAACAAATGCATTGACTACATCTTGACAAGAACCTCCATTAATGCAGGGAGCAGATTCACATTCCTGAGGAGAGAAATAGTAACACATTGACTACACAGCTTTAATACACATTATTTATTCATGAATTTCAACGGTAAGTGCAAGAGACTGCAGACTAGAAAAAGTTTTGGACTTTTTTATGGTCTAATAAATAAAAGTCTCTAATTTGAGGCAATTTTTGTCTATGTAGAGATTACAACTCATGCTCACTCTTGAAACCATGCTTGTTCCTACTAGTCAATCTTGGAGAAACACAGCAATAAGCATGTGCTTCCCATTCATGATTTCTTTATTAAAAATTTAAAACATGTTTCTGAGCCATAGTTTATACAATTATTCCTAAGTTTTTTATAATAAGATCCATTGCAGGGAAAAAGTCACATTAGTAAGACAATTCTGGAAAGAATAAAAAATAATGTATATTAACAAATGCACACAAACTTTTATTCAGTGTTTCCTGATAAATGGTTTCTTATTACCAGTTAATGCATCATATTACAAGGAGAAATATGTAGAATTGTTTACATATTCAGATAATAACATTTCCTTCTGATAAAGGTAATGTGAAAGTCATAAAATTGAGAACATGTAGAGTAGCAGCAAATTAAAACTTCTCCAGAATTACAAGAGAATTTAGCTAGTTCAACTGCCAGTGTAAAAAAAAATGTGGGTTTGCCCTTGAGCACAGAAACCTAGTTTTACCTATAACCCAAAGGAGTTTTATTTTCCTGCTACCACCTAAATAGTCTAGCTAAATTCAGTATTTAAAATTTATTCTCACACTTAAGTAACCTTAGAAGGTTTAATCCTTTAGGGGTATCCAAGGGCATCCAGATTTCCTGCAGGTGCTACAGTTGCTATGACAGAATGCTAATTCAGATATCCGTGAGGAATTGTAAGAAAACAACTTATTTTCCTCTAAGCTCTCCAGCTGGGTATATGTAAGATGATTTATTGGTGAACATTACATAAATTAATTGAATTATACATCCCACAGAAAGACGAAGATAATTCCACGGACTGCCAAAAATCCCATGTCTAAGTTCTGGAAGTAGTGTTTCACTATACTAATTACATTTGCTGTTGGTCAGTGAAAGTCTTTGTCTTATTTGTAAAAAAAAAATCTCAGTTCACAGTTCTTACTTTCTGCTTTTTTTTTTTTTCTATTCCAGCAACTTCTCCTATCTAGTTTTCTTAACTTCTATTCACTTATATCCACCTCTATTACTTCTGTTTTTAGAGCTTTGTCCACTAGCAGAATAAATTACAAATCTATCAATTAATGGGTGGTTTTATCCCTTGATTATAATTCCAGAGTTTAAATTTAAAAAAAAAAAACAAAAAAACAAAAAAATCAAAACAACCAAACCAATCAGAATAAAGTAACTAAAGATAAGTTTAAAGCTCAGACAAATATTCACAGCTTTGGCTCCATACATCATCACAGTCATATCAAGTTTTGAACATAATGTAAAATCTTTTCATTTTCTTCTATGGAATATATTGTTGTGAAATTTCACAAAACTGCTCACAGTAATTATTTTCTACAATAACATAAAAATGAGACAGTTTTTAGGAAAGAAACCACACCTATCACTGCCGTTAAAAGTTCATAATTAGTCTTGTAAAAAAACAGAGTGCATTGTTACCAGAGATGTGCTAGTCTGCATTGTTCTTCAATGTGTGTCAATGAAGACACACAGCTATGTTAAAAATGCCACAAATAACTTTATCTCAAAGCTGGTGAGCTGCTACACTACTACCAAATTCTGTAGTTCATAGTCAAAAGGACCAAAGACTTTAGATAGTATGTTATTCCAACACAGCTGCTACCAAGTCTCGCCTATTTCAGATTCTACCAGAGACTGACTTTAAAACTTGGCATTAGGGAATAGCTGTCTCTACAGAAAATTCTCAGCTACTCTGATTCCCTGAAGACAAGCTCGCCTAACCATCAACACAATGTCAGTTTTATCTTCTTGTTTATAATATGATACTGAATTTTAACTATGATCCTTAACCAAACAGTTCCCATATCAGAGCAACAGTTTCAAGGGCTCATAGTCCTAGAAATATTTTCTCTCTTCCACAGTATAGTAGGAAAAAAGGACTCTTGGGCACATCAGTTGCCCTGTTCCCAAAGTAATAGTCTTCATTTTCTTCCCTAGAAGGAATTGAATCCTGTCAAAGGAAAATTGCTTTTGAGTAAGAAACCTGAAAGCTACAAAAATATTAACATAGCTTAATTGTTTTAGTCATTCCAAAACACATATTTGTTGGTGTATAAAAGTGTCATAGTTGCTCATTTATTTACATTTTTTAATCTCATTATTTTCAATGGGTATTTTTAACCTTTACAAACTCTGAAATGCTATCTGTAAGTTAAAAATACATAATTTCAAGCTTCAAAGGCAAAGTCTTAAACTTACAGCAACCCTACCAAAATTTTACAAGTAACCTCATTGAGTAAAACAGGGGCAGCCTCTGTGAGGAGACACCAGGGCTGCCCTGTGCTAGGCACAGACAATTCTAGTTATCTACAAAAGACCAACTGCAGGACATAACTGAGCCTCACAGACAACACGGTGATGCCTCTGGGGAAGTGTATTTAAGAAAGAGTAAAAACAGTTGTGAAGCAAAGCATGAGAGATGAAATGTGAAAATCAGCCCTGCAGACACAAAGGTCAGAGAAGACTATTTTGAAGCAGGTTGCCCTCTTCCAGCCCATAAACGACTATAATGGAGCAGATAGCCACACTGCCACATGTAGGAGCACCATGTCAGAGCACGTGGATGTAGTTCCAGAAGAAGATACAGCCCATGGAGACAACTTGCTGATAAGACTCCTCACAGGAGCTGCAGAAGGAGAGCCTGCACAGGAGCATGTTTTCTGGTAGATTGAGAGGAAAGTGGTTTAGTTTTTCACTGACAGTAAATTAAATTAATCTTCCCCAAGCTGAATCTGTTTTACTCATAATGGTAATTGGTAACCATGACCAATCTCCCTGCCCTAATCTTAGCTCAGAAACTGTTCTTATTTCTTCCATCCTGATGAGGAGAAGCAGTGACTGGGTGGACATCAGGCAACCAGACAATGTTAATTCATCACACCTGTTTATTCATAGGCTGTAAAACTTTTTTTTCTGTCATATCAGAGCAAGTACCTGCCAAAATGAGCTGCATTGCCTAGCTTTTTCTATGATGGTCATTGCCCTGTACATTTTCCCTTCCCGTTTTCTACTTTGTTCCCTTCATAGGCAACTTCAGTCAAATCAGGGTTGCAGCTGTCCATTTCCAAGGAAATCAGGTCAGAGAGCTATCCTCAGGTTTCATTTTGTCACGTTCTTCTTACTCTGAAGGGATTTGTTCCTTCCACTGTCATCAAAGCAAACAAACAAAAATAAAGTGTCCCTTACTAACTTCAGCTGAGGTGCTTTGCTCATTCCTCGCACATCATCACATGTGTAAATGATGCCCAGTACTCACATTTTACAGCATACCAATACCTCCTTCCCAGCTCATCTTTTGAAGCACAAATAGCTTCAATAATCTCCCTTAAAAATAAATAAATAAATAAAATTTAACAAAACATAAATGATACAACTGTTTATTTGGATAGGGTTTTATTAACTTTTCACTTAGCCAATCTAACACATTTTATTCTCATCCAAAGGAAGAGTCCCTTTCAGAAAGCTTTTTTTTCTGAATCTGTTTTTTCCTGTGAAGCATACCCTTTTCCCACTTTGATTTAACAAGAAATCCTTTGAGCTTATGTGCTATTAACAGGCAGTGACCTTGGAAAGAATTGGAAAGTTATAATGGACAAGCTATCAAGATGAACTCCCATTACAATACTATGGAAGATTGTTCCTCTTTTTATGGGTAGTGGAAACTGAAACACTGTGCAAAATTCCAGCATCTGTTTATTATAAAAGGTGTCAAATATAAATTATTTAAGTACTAGATGAAGTGTAAGTTGAGTCTAAGGAAAATAATAAGTTAAAAATTTTTTAGGACATATTTTTTCTCAAAAACATTATCACATCATACACCTCTTTTTCACATGATAAATGTTAAAAATGATTATACAAATTCATGGAGTACAGGTCTGTTTCTAGCTATTAAAAGCAATAGTCAGTGTGAGTTCTTCTCAATAAAAAGTTCCAGAACCCTTGATGGCTTTATGAGTGTTCTTAAATTTAGTATATCACAAAGAAAATGGAGAGAGAAGTGTTGGCAGTGCAGTTATTTCCATCAGAAGTATTGAGTGTGCCAACTTCCAGAGAAAGTACAAAAATAAGTACCTGGATTCACAAATCCAGGTATGTCCAGCTAAAGACCCAACTTTACTCCTGAGAGTCCATTGCAAAATTCTTAAAAGTAGTTGGTCTTCTAACTCTTGTTTTAAGATAAAGACTGGATATATCTCTGAACCTTATGCTTTAGGAAAGCATAAGTGAAATACAAGTATTAGGTTTCATGGGGATGTTAATGAAAGAAGTATACAGACTTCAGAAAGGAAAATAGGACGGTGATTTTCTGTCTCTAAGTCACTGATTTTCTTATCATAGCAAGACAATTTAAAGTCAAGACAAAAAAAAAAAAACCTGAAAGAATATTAAGATTTCTAGTTATGCAGCTCTTTTAAGGGTAGATTTTGTTAAGAGACCTTGGGTCAAGCAACACAAAAATTACCCATTACATTTACTGAAGCACAATAACTTATTATTTCTTGCTCTTGGAATGTTAATAGTATATCTTGGATGTACTTAGAAGGAGGTGACTTTCCCTTAAGAGAACCCACCTGTCATGATACAGCTCACTGGTTCTGCTGGCGGTGAATTATTCTGAAATCTGGACTCTAGTGAATGACCTAGAAAGGCACAACACTTTATTCAAGCCATGCTGCTCCCTTAACCAAATCTATGGGTCCATATTGACTTCTGTCCTTGGAACTGAGGTCAGTCTAAGAAACCCTAACTTTCTACTTATTACATTATATCTTCAAAGTCACAATCCATAGCTTGAAATAATTATGAAGGGGACACATTTTAGTAAATTAATAAGAATAATAAAAATTCACATTTTTTCTAAATAATGTATGACCTCAATATTATTTCTTAAAACAAAATCTACAAATGCATTTTAGAAATTTGGAATTTTTTTCCCTTTTCCTACAGTAAAGACTATTTTGTATTAGTTGTCCTTGAAATCTCTGGTTAGAAATAAAAAAATCTTTCTAACAATACTTAAAAATCTATTTTTATATAAGAGATTAAAAGCAAAAAGAAATTGTGATGATCGATACATTTTTATTGAGGTGAAGTTTTACTTTATATTAAAAAGGTAACTATAAAATGGACTAATTCTTAACATAAATTACACATGCAAATCCAGAAATATACATAGCCTAATTCCAAATCTATCGTTTGCCATACTTGTAAGTATGTGGTGCATGATATGGTTTAATTTCCTGTGAATGCTTATGATATTAAGCCCAAAGTGCCATTTGCTGTTTGGTTTTCCTATGGACAACTATGAAGTGATTAAGTGTAAGGTAACACTTGAAACAGAAACAGATAGTGGCTTAAATATCAGTTCAGGGAGTGTAAGTAAGCATCCTGATATTTATGAGAAAACTGGATTCCAGATGGAAGCCACTGACTCACAGAAGGTAGAACAACAGTTTTAAAACCTGATTTTGATAGAGTTGAAAAGGAAGAGATAAGAAAGGAATTCAAATTTAGATACTGCACCTCAAAATAAAGATCTTTAAAGAATCATATTTCCAGTCATTTAACAACAAGGCTGAGGGCAACTATATTCTCAGGTCGAAAGTGAAGGTTTTTGTAATAAAAAAAAGCCACATGGCCATGGGTTTGGGTTAGAATCTTAAAAAAGTAGGTAGAAATCAATGCTATAAATAAACACTTTCCAAACTAATTACTGGGCTAAAGCATATGGTTTTTAATGCACCTGAATTTAGATTTAAAAAAAATTTACAGTATTAATCAGAAATTTACAATTAATGTTTTAATATGATTTCATAGTTATGCAAAACAGCCATGGTTCAGTGCATTAGTCAGAAACCATGCATAGGCACTTCAGTAATTTATTTTTTTTTAACCACAGTTTATTTAATTTATCATGAGTTCAACGATCTGATACTGTTACAACTGCTGTTAAGAGACCAAAAGGCTCAGGTTTCTTTTTCCAAATTTAAAACTTAATTTCAGCTATGTGGTTTGCTAAGTTATGGACTTTACCATTCAAATGGGAGTTTGAAATGCACTTTTACTTTGGGATAAATCTCAATAGTATTGCTACCATGAAAAAGTCATTACATTAGGAACTGACATGACTGTTCCAGATGCTTATTTCTATTTTACGTTTCACAACACTATAACAAAAAAATGTTTTTCTAGTGAAGAAATTATTAGTCTATTTTTTTGTAATTTTTTCTTTAATATCCATATTGTTCATTAACTTTAAAAAGCTTTTGCGTTTAGTGAAATATATATATTAGTGTATGCATACAACATTTTGTGGAATAAACTGGGAAAACTTATTTCCATATTTCAGAATGTTTATTTTATCCAATGTAATTCAATTCAAAAGGAGTTCAAAGTGACAAAAATATTTTACTTTGAAATTTTTCTTTGTAAGTAGAGCTATTTTTTAGACAACAACAGCAGCAATATATTGTATCTGGCCCAATATTCTCTCTATAATACTGCTGGAAAAAACCTGGTGAGGAACAACCCCATGCACCAGTACAGGATGGGGGTTGACCTGCAGAGAGAGCACCTCTGAACATGAGCCAGCAATATGCCCTCGTGGCCAAGGTGGCCAATGACATCCAGGGATGCATCAAGAAGAGTGTGGCCAGCAGGTGGAGGGAGGTTCTGCTCCCCCTTTCCTCTGCCCTGGTGAGGCCTCATCTGGAGTCCTGTGTCCAGTTTTGAGCTTCCCAGCTCAAAAGGGACAAAGAACTTCTGGAGAGAGTCCAGTGCAGGGTCACCAAGATGATCAGGGGACTGGAGCATCTTCCTTATGAAGAAAGGTTGTGTGACCTGGAACTGTTCAGCTTGGAGAAGAGGAAACAGCAGGGGGACCTCATCAATACTTACAAAAATTTAAAAGTGGATGTCAACAGGATGGGGTAACACTGTTTTCTGTAGTGTCCAGTGATAGGACAAGGGGTAATGGACCAAATCCTGAACACAAGAAGTTCCACTTAAACTTAAGGGAAAAACTTCTTTATTGTAAGGGTGAGGAAGTCCCAGCACAGGTTGCCCAGGGAGGATGTAGAGTCTCCTTCTCCGCAGGTTTTCAAAACCCGCCTGGATGTGTTCCTGAGTGACTTGATTTAGGCAGACCTGCTTTAGCAGGGAGATTGCACTAGATGATCTCTATAGGTTCTCTCCAAGCCTTACCATTCTATGATTCTATGATTCCTAAATTGTAACTAACACTTCTGAATTCAGTTGCAGGTAAGTATTAGGCTATTTTTTGCAAGATTATCATCTTACACTGAAGCTTATTTGCCCCCTTTTCACTCTCCATTTTGTAAGTCCTGGCATTCCTCAAATGCAAAGAATTCACTGAGCTTCTCTTATGATGACCTTGCCCTGTCTGAGTGTCCATTTTTCACTCAAGCCATCAAGCCATCTCACTAGTTCTCTGCCTGGCATCCTGGTGTTGACGGATGTGAAGAGATTTTTGCAAGTTAGAGTATCCTTTACAAAATACCTTCCAATTTGTGTTTTAGCTTTTTGAACTTCCTGCCAACATTTGAACTAATGTGCTTTACCAACTTTTCTGTTCTTCCCATGTGGGCAAGCTTTTCATTTGTTAAAGGTTGATGGATTTATTTGGCCTTCTCTCTCATAGTACAGTCATAAACCTGGCTGTATTATCATCACTAACAGACATCACCTCTGTCATTAAGACCTCTTGAGCCAGATACTAGTCTCTTCAGATGCATGCTGAACATCAATCATGTTCTGATTTTAAGTTCTTAAATAGTACTTTTCTATATTTGTCATCATTTCCCAAGTATCTAGTTTAGCTATGCCCCTACAATCATTTAAATCTTAATTCAGCAGCCACGTTCTGTGATGATAAAGATGTAATCTATTCTTCTATAGGTTCCTCCAATTTAAAAAGGTTTTCCATTTTCAAATGCAGTTGAATTGCATTTGTCTATACTAGCATTTTACTCACACTGGGGCTGAATCTCTGTCTCTCAGGTCTCATGTGGAACTCTCAGTCTTTCAAAGAAAGCCAGATGCATCTCCTAGACTTCTATTTCCCAACCAGCCTAAATTTATAACCTACAGAATATCCATCCAACACTTTCCTCCATTACTGATTACCAACACAAGTCGCAATTATCAACTCTTTTACAGTACACTGAAGTAACTTCTCCAGACATACTATGAGATCCATTGTCTTTCCAGATGCAAAGGAGGTTACTTTGTATCCAAAGTTTCTTTACTGTCATAAATCCAGTTAACTATGTACCTATGTTTTCAAGACACCTTCTATTGCTAGAATATCCTTGATGCTGTTATATCAGTTGATAGGCTTTTCTTATGGAAGAGACCAGATATATATATACATCAGTGGAATGTCCTCAGAGGGCTCACCACTTTGGAGGTGCAACTCTTCTGCAACATTCTTGTAGATCTCATCCATTTCTCTACCTCTCCAACTTCTATTTTCTATTTTCGTATTACTTCTCAATTTAATAGAATCTCTAATTCAATCACTGAACTTAAACTTATTACCTCAAGGTCAGGAGGTCCATGGAGTATTGCATGCACTGAATGAGTGAGTGGACACAGATGTTGTACTTTGCAAAATAAAGTGGGTAGCTTCCTGTCCTCCTACTTTTAGATTTACCTATCTATATCTTGAGCATAAACTACCTTATTTGTTTGAATGTTATGTTAGTTTAAATTCTTTCAATAAACTACTTACTCAGCCCCCTTTAAACTGGTCAGTGATATGTACAACTACACAATAGTGTGAAAATGTCCTACAGAGCTGCTATAAAGAGGACTGAGTTCACCTAAGGCTCTTTGTACATTCATCGATGTTTGTCATACACCTATATTCTCCATATACACAGAGCGAATTCTGGGAGAGGATTCCACTCTCTGGCTTGGCTATTATAGTCCATTCAGACCCAGTCATCTCAGACAGTGGAGTCTAGAATCACTAATGAAATTCAAATATCCATTTCAAAATTATCTGGACAACTCTGCAGACCTGACTGAATATTCACCACATTTTCATTGACTAGCATGCATAGACAACCACTTTTCACGAAGGCACCTCAGGCAGGTAAGCTGAATTCTGTTTTTCCTGAATCAGTTCACAGGTAATTGTAGGACAGTCTAGTCTCATGTCTTATGTGCATACTGACAAGTCTTGGTGAATAATTGCTTATCTGCTCTGACTAGGAGAACGTTGTTCTCTGCATATGCATTTGTAGCATCTGTGTGCCTCTGTGTAGAAAATTAGTTATTTTTCCCGATTTCCCCTTTGTTTCTGTAGTTTATGAAAATAGAAATAAAAGATTACTAAAACCAGACCAAATAAAATAATACTAGGATGCAGTCTGACAATAGTATTGTATCAGATACAAGAAGAAACACTAACAAGTTGAATATTCTCCTGACTCTAAATCCTTTTTGCTCCCTTTTTGATAATATGAGACAGTCGTAGCTGAGCATGGAAGAAGCACAACTCCCCATGACTTCTTGTTAGTCATCGTTAAAAAAAAGATGAGAAAATAAGAAATGTCTATCAATAACAATAATCGCTATTACTGACCAGATTAGCAATCTACTTTACCTGTATTAGAGAGAAAAGATCAGTTTTCAGTTACATTAATCTTATAATTTCAAAAATATGAAAATGTTAAACCACGTGTGTTGCAACTAATTCATATTGTGCATATCTTTTTTCTCTTAATCTTTCTTGAATGAAATCCAGAAATGAAAAAGCAATTTAAAAATTAAGTAGATAGGGAACTTCCAAAATCCACACTCCATATTGGATATGCTAAAGTTATAGGCTCTATGTATAAAGATATCAAGTGCTTATTTTTTTTCCTAAAACTATTAGACAACTTGAGAAAGTCTTAAAATGTATTTTCTTGCAAATAATATTACACATGTAGAGGATGAAAAACTCCAAGGATTTATCCAGAAAAATCTCTGCTCCAGCCCTGGGAGCACTTCCTCTCCCTCCTTTTTTCACTGAGTTTGATATCAGCTGGGTTTCTTCTCATACGTTTTTTTCTCACTCTTCTCTCTGTTAGGCAGTTATACACTTTTTAAAATATGTTTCCATAGAGATGCCACCATCTTGGGTGAGAGGCTCAGTTCTGTCCTGTGGTGGTTCTGCTGGAGATGACTGGAACAGATTGTCCAGCACAGGGCAGCCCCTGGCCTTTTCTCACAGAGGCTGCTCCTGCATTTTTTCCCTCTAAACAAAACCTTGGCACCTACACCCAATACAGTTGCATGAACCTTAACACAAATAAATTTATCTTCCAGTGAATAAAATATTGAAATATATTTACCTGTATTAATTAATTATTTTTTTAACAAAAAAATGGTTACTGTTAACCTAGAACAAAATAATTGTAACACATCATTCTGCTGTGATTGTTCAGAGGCACACATCTCTACACAGTCAGAAAGCCTCGTTCATCACTGTAAGTCTTGCATAGACATGATATACGTCTAAGTAGGATGAATGCAGTGTTAGAGCCCTTAAAAATATGACACTTGCAGCACAGTCTAATCAGGGAATCACATTGCATGCAAATGGAATGAATATCAGAAAATGAAGCCATCACTTTGACAGACTTATTTGTCAAATATATATGTATATTGTTTCTTTCTATGAATTTCTGATCTATGCATTCTTAAACAGTTCAACATGAAATGTGATTATCTTTTGAATATGATTTTATGCAGTTGTGTACAGGTCATCTATTCTCTTATTCTCTTAAAATGGAGGAAAGTGTAAATCATGGATGTTGCTAGAGAAAATATTACCCAAGGGTATCCTATATTAGCATTGGCAACAGATGATAATCACATAGATTTGCAATATAATATGATGCACACTCTGTTGAGCAGAATTACTTATTTTCTGACTTTTTCTTTCTGTAAAGGAAGTGGAAGATAATATTCCAGATAGATTTACTCCTTATGTGAGACTGTCATGCATTTTCAACAGAAAAGTTATAGACCATACTTCCTTTACATAAAATGAGATATTTTCAGTTATGTGGTACTTTTAGCTATATATGAAAAAATAATGGAAGGTCCCTACATACATACCACAGTGTAGTGGTTTTTCCTGGGCCAGATCTTTTGGTAGCACGGGGGAACTACAGGCATGGTTTCTTTAAATAAAGATGTGCCAGAAGCTTCTCCTGTAGCTGACAGGGCTAGGGCCAGCCAGTTCTAACAAGGACCCTGCAGCTGACCCAGGCCTGGCCAATTAGTGATGGAGATGATGCCTCTGTGAATAACATATTTGAGAAGGAGAAAGAGTTGCCACACAATTGCAAAATTGCAACAGTAACAGGGGGTGAGAATGTGAAAATATCTCAGCAGACACCAAGGTCAGTGGAGAAGGAGGGGGAGGAGGGTGCTTCAGCCCTGAAAGAGAGGCTCCCCTGTGACCTGTGGTGAAGATTGTGGTGAGGCAACTGTGTCCTGCAGCTCATGGAGGCCACTGGGGAGAAGAGATCTACTCGCAGCCTATGAAGGAGCCCACACTGGAGTGGGTGGATGCCTGAAGGAGGCTGTGAATCTGTGGGAAGCTCACCCTGGAGCAAGTTCCTGACAGGACCTGGGAGCTCGTGGGGAGAAAGGAGCCCACACCAGAGCAGGTTTTCTGTCAGGACTTGCGTTTCTGTGAGGGACTCAGGCTGGAGCAGTCGGTACCTGAAGGACTGTTCTCCCAGTGGGTGACCTACGTTGGGGCAGGGTGTGAGGAGCTGGCCCCATGGGAGTACACATGCTGGTGCAGTTTGTGAGGAACTGTATCCCACGGGAAGGACTCACATTGGATAAGTTTGTGAGGGACTATCTCCGTGGGGAGGGACCCTACAGTGGGAAGTGTGAGGAGGCCTTCCCCTGAGAAGCAGAAGCAGCAAATCCATCTGTAATGAACTAACCACAACTCCCCCCATTACCTGTGTCTCTGGGGGGAAGGAAAGAGGATCCTGGGAAGAGGGAGGGGTGGGGGGAGGTTTTTTTAAGATTCAATTTTATTTCTCATCTCCCTGTTCTTATTGTTTGTTTAATAAATCAATCGGTTTTCTCCATAAGTTGAGTCTGTTTTGCCCGTGACACTAATTGCTGAGTGATCTCTCTCACCTTATCTTGACTCACAAACTGCTGGTTATGTTTCTCTCTATCTCTGTCCAGTTTAGGAGGGAGAGTGATATTGTGACTTGATGGACACCTGGCTAAACCACCACACACAGTTAAATAGAAGTTTGAATAACATTTTGGAATGTGTTATTGACAACTCAGAATCACAGTATTGAAAGGGGAGGCAGATCTCATACCAGACTTTCTCATGAGATCAAACACATTTAAAAGGATCATATCCAAACATCTGATTAAACTCTACTTGGCATAAAACCTGAAAAAGTCTACATCAATTAAATACTTCACCAAAGTGTGTCCAACAATGTAAGGGCTTTTCATTATTATGCCAGACATAATCATCTTCTCCAAGGTGGTTTGGTGACTATGAGTATCTTCAAGGCACAGACTTGCACAAATAGATACTTTCTCATCCACAGCCTTTCTCCATGGCAACAAAAAAGTATTCTTGAGCTTAAGAGAAGGAAGTCTGTAGTGTATTTTGTATAATAGAACTCTACAGTTACCTGGATTTTGAAATTTTAAACTTGAGTCATCCCTCCTTTCAGAGTAAAATATTGCACCTTGATGTTTACTATTCAAATATACAGTTAAGACAGAGCAAATGGGGCTTGAAATGAAAATCAAGTACTTACTTATATCATCCATGCCAAATTGAGGGATAAATGATTTTCAGGAAATGTTGGCTTAGCTTGCTGTAGCTTTTCAGATTTATCATTCACACTTTCCATTTAAATTTTCTTAGATATTTTCTCACTAGTTTTTTACTTTTTATGTAGATTCATGTGAGTAACAAATAAGGAGATTTTTAGAATGGATTTGATACAACTGAATTTCTGTCATGCATCTTCAATAAACCAACTCGTCAGAAGTTACTTAAATAAAAATGATTTGTAAGTGGCATATTACTCTTCTTCTATAATTAAATTAAAATTTGAAGACATACATTAATATTTATCTCACATCTTGAACTGGTCCATCCTGATTCACAAGAGCATTGGTATCCATCAACGAGATCTATGCATCTGAAATACAAGATAGTGTTATTCAGCTGAAGCTCTGTAATTCTAGATTCAACACCAGTAGTATCGTTCCATATATTTCAAAATAATAGTCTGATCTAACCTTCTGAAATTCATGGCACTTTTAATTAGTTTTAGTAATAGGTTTCAAATGCATAATTATGGGTGCTGAGAAGTTTTATAAGGATATAGATTGTCGTATTAAAAACATCTTCCCATTTCAATCTATTGGCATATAACAGATAAAGATTTGCATTTAAGTATATTAAATTCTAATTAATCCACAAGTACTGAAAACTTTTATGCTAATGAAAGAAAATGAAAGAGAAACTGAGATAGTGTAATATTATATTACAATAGCTTAAGCAGGCAACATCTGTCATCTTTAAACATGCCTGTACTCTCACTTTATGGAAGAACATAATTAAAAGTATATTTATCAGCCTTCCCATGTCATTAAATCTTAAATACTGCTAGTTAGCTACATTATCTTGGAGATAATAATAGTTAAATAAAAATAGTCACCTTCCATGAAGACAAGGATCTGGCATACATTCGTTAACATTTATCTCACAATTTGTTCCAATAAAACCTCTTCTGCAGTGGCACGAGTAGGAATTTATGTCATCAATGCAACTTCCATTGTTGAGGCAAGGATTAGACATACATTCATCAATATTTACTTCACATCTATCACCTGTGTAAAAAACAGGATATATGATTAAGCTTTAAATTCTAAACTAAAATCAACTTTTTTTTTATTAACAGTAATAATTCTAGATAAACTGTTTTTATTTACATAAATTGTTCATATAGTTTATTATATTAATCAATAAGGAATATCCTACTGGATTTATCTACAGGTGCAAATACTGAAAAGAATACTTATATTGCAATATATTACAATGATAAAGTATAATTATGGCAAGGCAAGAAGGCTGTGAGGGTCAGCTTGCAAGCAAAATAATTAAATGGAGAAACTGAAGTTTAAAGAGGAATATTTTTATAGTCATAAAGATAGCACAGGTTTCCTATGTGAGAAATACAGAAATAAAATTTTATATGTCTTAGTGGTGATCTAACTGTAGTACTTATTTTCTCAAAATGAAATTGAAATGGAGAGGTTTTCCATAAATGATGCAAGACATAAAATTGTTTGAAATATTTTTGAAGACATTCATTATGAGAGGTATGGTGCTGCACGTTTTTGCTTCTAATTTTCCTGAAAATTAGTGGCACGTGTGTTCCACTCAACTCAAATTGCTTTACAAAATGCTATTTAACAACGAACATTTACATAGCTTGCTCTGTAGGGAGCTACTGCCTACTACTTGGTAGGCAGCTAAACCCCACACAACCACTTAATCACCCTCTGCATTAGGATGGACAGAGAAACAAAATATTAAAAATAAGAAAACCTGTGGGCTGAAATAAAGAGACCTTAATAGGTAAAGAGAAAGCTGTGCATGCAAGCAAAATAAAGAATTTGTTCACTAGTTCCTGTCACCAGGCAGGCGTTCAGCCATATCCAGGAAAAAGGAATCCATCACTTATAATGGTTACTTGGGAAGAAAAATGCCATCACTCCAAACCTCTCTCCTTCCTCTTTTTTTCCCCCCACAGCTTTTATTACTGAGCTTGATATCATATAATTTGGAATATCCCTTTGATTGATTGGGGTCAGTTGTTCTCACTGTGTCCCCTCGCAGCTTCTTGTGCATCCCCAGCCTACTCACTGGTAGGGTGGTGTGAAAAGCAAAAAAAAAATTTAAACTACTAAACTAAAATAAAACACTGATGTGTTTTAAACATTGTTTTCTGCACAAATTCAAAGCATGTTACTATACAAGGTACTATGAAGAAATTTAGCTCTATGCCAGCCAAAACCATTACACTAGGGATCATGCAAGAATATTCTCTTGATTTTTCAGGTATGTGGGCCACAGCAGGTGTGGAGGAGAAAAAAGGAAAGCTTATGACAAAAAGTCCTCCTCTGGAGCAGAGAAAGTGTACAAAAGCCAGAATTTATACCAATTCATCTGGCTCTCCATTTCACCACAAAAATGAAAGCCATTTCTTGCCTTTCTGCAATGAGATGTTTACTTAAGTATTCCCATATTAATTCTAAATCAGCTTTTTTTATACAAAAATGTGAAGAGTAACTTAGAAGTTCCTATAGCCTTTTATCATTCCTATGCACCCAGATACTGGCAGCTTTTTAAAGGAAGGAATTCATTGAAAGGAAGAAGATATTCTAACATTTGTCTAGTTCATGTGTGAATATACAGCCAAATGTCAAAATCGGGCACTTGCAATAAGTTTATTAACACGTTACAGATAGTTACTTTAAGATCATAGGGACTGTTTTTTATCTATTGAAGATCAATAGTGTAAAATTCAAGTGAATATGAATGTTAAATATGTGAAAATATTTTCACAATATATACTCAGTTTCATTGAGACAAAGAAAATAAAACAACATTTGAGATTCTCTTTTGAAATCTGTGGCCTTAACCCCAAAAATCCTAGAGTACTGATCTAGTGGAAAATCATGACAGGACATTGGAGTTGGCAGGTATTCTGAAGAAAATGAGCTGATAGGGTCTGTATTTGACCACATCTTGGTGCAGTGGCACTTGCACTATCCTAAACTACATATTGGTACAAAGTAGAAGGCATCATCCCATACAAGCATTCAATTGTTTATTGATGGTTCATGCTCCTTGGACACTCACTCATTTAGTGTCACACTCTCTGGATCACTGGTTTCTTATTTGATATCTGCTACGTATCAGAACTTAAAACTTTCAGAAGGAGTTATTTTGTGAACGCTTTGTCAAAATCTAAATTCAGGAACAGAGTTAATCTGTTCTATTATAGATCTAACTATTAAAAATACAATTCTCCTAGTAAATCAGCATTAGAAAAGAAAATTCATAATCTATTCTTATTAAGGAAGCCTTCAAAAGCATTGGCGTGATGGTAGTACTACACAATAATACATGTTGAGTTCACTTGACTTGCAGCTCTAAAAATGATCTACAATGATCTAGTAACTCAGTGACATTGAATACATTTTGCCTGAACAGCTCAATGAATACAATGCCAAAGCAGCAAAAATCCATTAGTTGATTGAGGGGAAAAAAAGACTCAGTGTTTAAATTTAATGTGTCAATAAATTATTACAAAAAGTTATAGTTCAAAAGACAAGATATATTGGGAAAAATGTATTTTATATCTTCCTTTTACTCATAGAAATAAACTTACAGTTATAAAGAGTTTTAAAACCATTGAAATTATTGCAGTATTTCCTTTTAAAAAATTAAAGTATTCAGAATTACTCAGAATTATCATATTGTGGAGAAATATTCAAAACATACATTATTTAAAGAGATCTTCTTTCTCTGTAACATGAACACTTAAATTGAATGTGATAATATGTTTAATTGCCACAATAAAAAATAAGTGTTGATAAAATGCCATATAATTGCAATCAAATCTGTAACAGCTCTTAAATTAGAACAAAATTAATAAGTCACTTTCATTGAAGTGTCCAAAAACTTCCTTGGTTGATTTGGAAAAAAGAAAGGAGTAAAGAGTTTAGTAAAATTCTGATCAAAGTGCCAAATTAAAACCAGTCATCCATATTGCTAATGCAAATAAATGGTCCTTTTTTGTGCGGTTACATGACTTTTGTAAACACTACCATACTTCCCCTTGGACAATCCAGTAAAATACTCTTAATCAACTAATGAAAAAGTAAACCTCTCAGAATAACTATGTAAATTGAAGAAAGTAACTATTTTTTCATATTCTAGACAGAATATGCTTATGAAAGGTTAAAAACTTGTAAAATTATTTTTCTACAAAGACTGGATTTTGTGGAAATGACAGTGGGCAGAATGCATCTGTCCATTCCTCAGCTTCTATGTGGCAATGAAGACAGCACAATACAGATAATATTGTGTTAGTGAAGTCAGTGTACCACATCCCGTCAAACTTTAACTATTGTAAAATTTAGCAGGTAATTTAAGATAGGTGACTAAACTTGCTTTAAAATGGTGAAAGAGAAAAGCATCTTGGATGTCTCTTACCTTGAATGTCCTAGTGGTGGCAATGACTGTAGATGAAAATTAAATGAGTAATCTGAACTAGCTGTCTAGCTCTTAAAAGACTCAAATTAGGGGAAATTAAGCCTATTCCTAGTATTAGCTGCAAACATACTTAACCATGTAATGCAGCTTGGTCTACATTTTCTAAATCTATGTATTTTTTAATTATTTTTGTAGTGAGTGTAAATGTTTTAGGAACATCAATATGAGTCTTGAAATAATATTTTCATAAAGTTTTTCTTCTCAGACTCAGTTCTTTCACTCCTTAGAGTTCAGCAAGAGCATATCACAATAGTCTTTATTTCTATACAAATACTGTGAAATTCTGTGCTCCACCTTTCAAGGCAGTCTTTGCTTAAAAGAATACTTACTATCACAAAGGATCTTTAATTTCCAGATATATCTGAAATATGGGAACTGAAATTCAGGCAGGGAGTAACATCAGAAGTTAGAGAAAGACAACTTTGTGCTAGGTTCCTTAATAAACAGATATCATGAGATATAATTAAGATTAGATTCTGCCAAGAATGTTCTTCATGTAAAGAACAGAAAAGCCTTGTAGTAATATCTCCTTGTTCTGCTCTTACAAGAAAAGTTTTAACAATATTAATATGCAAAATAAACTTTTAGTCCTGTCAGTGTTAAACATTTCAGACACACATAGATAGTAAAAGTCTATGTTATCATTCACATTCTAAACTGAATTTCTGACATTTACTGTGAATACAGACTATACTCATTACAATAATTACTGGTATAGTAGGTTTAAAAATTAAAATGTACACATGTAACGCAGGAAAAAGCTAATACTAATAAATAGCAGTTCTAATAAAGAAAATAACTTGCTCAATAATGGAACTAGTTCAAATGTTCCTGTCAAAATGCACTGACTCAAATTATTTTGAAAGTTTAAATAAAAAATAATTTACATTTGGATGCTAGAATGTCTCCTTTAAATTCAAAATCTACACTCTAATAACCTCTGAACAAATCAGTCCAAATACACCCTTGGCATGAATCCCTTAGCATTGCTGGATTAAGCCATCCTGATATGAATAAAGATTTTGATTTAAATTATGTACGAGAGCAAAATATACTTAATTTGTAAAGTGTCTTATTGTAGACACAAAAAGACTGGAAATCATTCATGCCTTTAATTTATCAGCCTGTCATTCTTTTCCAGTATGACTGTCATTTAATTTGAAACCTGTCTTCTTTTTCAATTCTTATTCAAAATTTTTAATAAAAATATCTTGTTGTATTAGAATCGTAGAACAATTTAAATTTGAAAAGACTTATCCTTAACCTAGCATAGCCATATCCAAGCATTCTGCAAAACTGGTTTGAGAGACAGACTATGATGCCACAGAACCTGTCCTTTACATAAACAACCCCTATAAATTACTTCATAGTTCTGACTATGACAGATGTGTTACTGGACTACAGGAGACAAAGTAATTAAGACAAATACAGATTAATTTGCTTGGTCTAAAACTTTGAAGATATTATTTTCTGTTAAATACCAGTTTGGGATCTTTGATATGCATACATGGCTTTTGGAAATCTTATCTTCTCATTTAAATTAAAAGTGAATGCAAGAGCCAGAGGGATTAAATAGAAAAACATCATGGGTAGCTTGCACTGTTTGTTATTTAAATATTTGAACTCTAGAGTGGAGCATGATGCAGCAATCAGAAGCAGTAATCTACCTAAGCAAATTACTTCTTGGCTTGTTGCTGTGCCTAGTCATAGAGAACATGAGATCAAGCATCAGATCTTAGTGATTTGAACACTTTATACTAAAAATAATAGAAATTAAAAAATCCATAATCTTGTGACAAGTGAAAGGGAGCACACCATACAGAGAACCTAGAATTTAATGACAGTTCTATTTTAATGGTCTGATAGTAAAAATTATCAGAACTGAAAAGCATTGTTATAAAAATAGTCTAAATGCTTATATTACCCTCCCCCCCTCACCCTGCCTTGTTCAGGCTTCAAGTACTGCTGCGAGTTTCAAGTGTGACAGTAAAGTTTTCTCCTTAAAACTGTAGATGGAAGGTGGACACAGTGACATTGTAAAGATTTGCCAGTGTCATGACATCTTTGCCTGGAGGAATATGATGTGCCTGGTGGTGAATTTTTTTCTTCTCTTTCTTTAGTGGAATATCATGTTGATATATTCTTCTTCACCTACTATTGGGCTTTGTTTGGGTTTCCCTTTTTACCTTTGACCACCACAGATCACTTCCTTTTCTCAAGTAGTACACAAAAGACTATAGTTTGTCCGGCAGGGACTGGGAGGCAGGGTGTCATCCCCCTCCCGAATGGGGCCATACTCAAAGCTGAAACTGAAGCAGAGGAAGAAGCAGACATTGCCCCCAGCATAGGTGTTAAAACAGTGGAATCCATATTAGGTCACAATAAGGCTGAATCCATGCACTACTGGGTCCTCTTAGCCTCCCTCTGCTAAAAGCAGAAATCATATTTACTGGATTATAAAATTATATAATCAAGCTATGCATTAAGAAATGGGCTCAAGTTGTGCCAGGGACGGTTTAGATTAGACATTAGGAAAAACCTTTTCACCAAAAGGGTTATTAGCAGTCTGGAACAGGCTACCCAGGGAGGAATCACCAACTCTAGAGATATTAAAAAAATGCTTAGTGATAGACTTGGCAGTATGGGGTTAGTGGCTGGATTTCATGATCTTAAAGGTCTTTTCCAACTGTAACAATTCTATGATTCTAAAGAAATGGCAGTTCAGAATTATGATTCAGTTCACATAGGAATAAACTTACAGAAAGTGATGGAACATAAAATAAATCTGAAGGCAGTGAAAGTAAAATCTATTAATTAATGTCTGAATATAGAAAACATGACAAAAAATCTCGTAGTTTTGTCATATTGACAGAGGAGGTCATATTGTAGTTAGGCAAGCTGAAAATATCAATTCAACATTTATGTCATTTCAACTTAGATTTTAAGA
This sequence comes from Colius striatus, assembly GCF_028858725.1. Taxonomy (NCBI): domain Eukaryota; kingdom Metazoa; phylum Chordata; class Aves; order Coliiformes; family Coliidae; genus Colius; species Colius striatus. Next base: position 19,292,027 of record NC_084760.1, on the reverse strand, counting down.
ACATAAGTTTTTTAATGGATAATCATTAAAATTGAGAAAAGCTTCTAAAACTAAAAGGTAACTGAAAACTTGCAAGGGAAATACAAATTTCTGATATCAAAGTATCTCTCATTTGAACTAGTATAAGCCAAGAGGGAGAAAATAACTGTACTGGTATGTCATGTTGTACGTATAATATTTAATATATTGTGCATATATTAACATTAACACACACACATAGTCTTACATATAAATAGTCATGTTTTATTCAGTATAGTCACTGTTTATTAACCATTGTAATGTAAAATGGAGTGTAAAAACAAGTTTTAAATAAGGGAAAGTTAGAGAGCTGTACTATGTGGTAAAGGCATCAAGAAAAAGATGTTATAGTATAGCTTTGTGTAAAAATATATAGTAACGTCTGCTTCCTTATCACCTGAACGTCTCCAGAATATGCTGATGTTATGATTATTGCAGCTTTTGATTTTCTTCTCTGTTAGCCATGTTTTATGTATTCTGTAATAGTCTTATTTAAAACTGAAGTACTTATGTATTTTTACAGTCAAACTAAAATAAAAGTTAAAGTTTGCTGTGTAGCTGAAAACTCAACGTGTCTTTCTCTTTTTAGTACACAAGGAATCACATGATTTATAAAGTAATGTAGTATTCACATTACAGTTTAAATGGCTCATCAGAAACAAGAAAAACACTGTCCGTGGAGGTTTTCCAGACTCAACTGGACCCTAAGCAGCCTGATCTGACTCCATAGCTAGCATTGATTTAATCAGAGATTCAACTCGAGACCCCACAAGGTCCCTTCTAATCTGAATTCAAATTCAAGAATGAAATTTCCCATAGTAGCTTGACCTATTAGCCTGGTTAACGGCAAAATGCATGGGAACAAAAGCATGCAGTGAATGCATGGAAGCAAAGGATAATGTAACAAGAAATTGATAATTTTAAAATGTAAAGTTACTTGTGAATAACGTATATCTCCTTATAGCCTAATAATTCTCAGAAATCTTGTGCTATTTATACTACTCTGGTGAAATTCAATCTTCCCCCCCAAAAAAACTAAAAAGAATGTATTAAAAAAGATAGAATGCTCTCTTTTTCATTTAGATTTATGCTAATCACACACTGAGACTCTATGCAGACAAGTAGAAAGTATAGATATTAAAAAATAATATTAATAACTAGAAATAGTTTTACCAGTGAGAAAATGGCTTAGTTTGAATACAGGCATGCCTTGGGCAGTATACTTAGACATTGTTTGGTTCATTTAACTGCAATAGCAAACCACCTTCACTATTTTTTTCAAAGAAAAACTCAGTAACTTAGAATAGTACTTTAGTCTGACTGCGGGGAAAGAAAATAGATCCAAGTCATGTAATCATTGAGACCCAGAGAGTTGCCTCATACATTTTTCCACTACAAACTAGGAAAAAATACAATGAAATTGCTAAGAAAACTACTAGATGAAAACTAGTAGCATGAAAAGTCAACCCATTCTACTCCAGTGAAAAAAATATTCTTCATAAAGTTATCTACTTCTCTGAATCCTGTTGATGACAAAAGTCAGATTGCTGGCAGACAAACCTACAGAGAACAAAAAAAAATCGGTGACACTACCATGGCCATAGTTTTCAGAAATAATAAGCACAACCTGTGCTGTTCCAACACTGTTGTTCCGACTGTTCCAACATATAGCATATTGAGTTCTGCAAAGTGAAACCACCACTCAGCAGACACTGCTTTAGATATTTATTGCTGTCACTGATTGAAATATCCACAGGTTTTTAAGTAATGAATTTTATGCTTTTATCTAACTGATTTGCAATCATTACTATTTTACTGCACAGCAAAAAATGACACCATCAGAAACAGCTATTAAAATATTCTTATTTCATTTTTAACATTATCTTTTAGAAATACTGTAATAATATAAAAGATTTAAACATTAAGCACATTTACAACTTACACAAAGCTCAAAGAAATATCACAGAATCACAGAAGAATAGACTGGCATTATGATGCATAGTGTTCCTCCATGGTGTTCTCACATTAAAGCTGCTTAAAAGTTCCTTTGTCACAGTATTTGTAGTAAGGCAATTTGTGTGGAAATTGAGATTTCAATCCCCTGGGCCCTGGTAACTCTTACAGAATAGAAAGCCTTTTAAAGCTTGCACAGTGGCATATTTGAATACATTCGAAGACCCTTCCAAAGTTACACTTGGTGAAAAGTAGAGACACTTTCCTTGCTAGCAATAACAATTAGAAAACAGCTCTAACAGTTGCATCAGTGATTTCTTTAATTTGTTGTAGGTACCATGTGAAGCACTGACTTTGGCTCTAAAAGCCCTAAATAATTTAAATTGTCATCTAATAGCTTACTGTAATAGATAAGTTCTAAATATAATCACTTGATTACAAATTCTAAAATGTCTTCATTGGATAGCTCTATCTCCTGAATTCTACATTTCAAGCAGCTCAAAACATCTTTAGAGAAGGTGTTCTACATCTGCTTTAGCTTGAAACACTGATCTAATACATTGTATTTATACTATCAATTCCATAGAACCATAGTGTTGTTTAGGTTGAACAAGACTTTTAAGATCATCAAGTGAAACCGTTTTTCTGTTGTTGCTTATTTTGTTTGAGTTTCCAAAAATCCTTTATTGGCACAGTTGTTCTGATTGTGTACACCACAGCTCTCTCTCAGTGTCAGTAAGCAGAAGTTAAAGGACTGTTTTAAAGTGCAGGAGAGAGTCTGCTTCAGATATTTCAGGCAAGTAGCCTCAGCTCAGCAATATCCTTTGTGCTTTAAAATAAAAAAAAAAAAACCCACAACTTTCTTTTGTTATATTAGTGTTGGCAAAGTACATGATTCCTCCTAAGCAGCTATTGCAACTCCCCCTAACAACAAAAGTAAGGTTTTTTTATTATTTTTCAACACCTGTGGCTTCAAAAAAAAAAACCACTTCAGTTTTGTACTGAGTTTTGCAGTGAGAAACCTCCAAGCACCTGCATGACGTCCTTGCAGCAGACCTAAGGAACATTCCTCATTTTTGCTCATCATTGAGCACCTGCAGTCCCAAAGCACCACACCAATTTTCAATGCAGCACCCTTGCCAAGATGTGATCTGAAGCTGCATACACTCCAAGCTGCTCAACCACAAATGAAAAGTAATTTGCTCTTTCCAATGTGCTCCTGGATGTTTTCAGGACATTTGATGGCTTATGGAACTCCAGCCAGGCCCTTCCCTAGAATCAATAACCTCAGACTATGGGAGAAAAAAAGCAACTAAACAGCTGAAGAACAGGTGGTTTAAAAAGCAGTCAAATGGATGGAGCAGAGCAAACGATGCATAAGGAATGAGCCTTAAAGAAGCTCTGGCCAGAGCCAGCCCCATCATTAACATTTCATCATGAATAGGTATAAGTTTATCCAATTCAAGTCACATGTTATCATGCTTTCAGGTGCAGTCAAACCAAGCCAGTCAAGAGTATACAAATCACACCTGGTCATGTCTTCCCAGCAGGATCCACCTCCACTGCACCAACAAGACCCAAGTCCCAGCACAAAGCTAATGCTTCCTACGCTTCCAATGCAGACTGAATTAGAAAGGGTCCAGGCTAACCAAATACATTGGTGCAAGAGATCAACAAGCTCACCAGCAATCTTTTGAGCAGTGAATGCCCCATAGCTCCATCCTGGGGATGCTGACATGATCTCGAACTCAATGCTACAGTGGTCTTGTACTCAGATGATTTTGAATCATAGAATCATACAATTGTGTCTTGGAAAAGACCTTTAACCTAACACTGCCAAGCCCACCACTAAACTGTCTCCCTCGGTATCTCATCTACACATCCAGGCCATGGGCAGTCAGTTTCTCCAGGAGAATGCTGTGGGAGACTGTGTCAAAGGCTTTTAAAGTCCAGGTAGACCACATCCACAGCCTTTCCCTTATCCACTAAGCAGCTCACCTTGTCATCAGATTCGTCAAACAGGACCTGCCTTTTGTAAAGGCATATTGACTGGGCCTGAACCCTTGGTTGTTCCATGTGTGTCTCACAATGGCACTCAGGATGATCTGTTCCATAACCTTCCCTGGTGCTGACGTCAGCCCAACAGGCCTGTAGTTTCCAGGATCCTCTTTCCAGCTATTCATTTAGATGGGTGTTACATTTGCCAGCCTCCAGTCCACAGGGATCTCCCTGGTGAGCCAGGACTGCTACTAAATTATCGAAAATGTCTTGGTGAGCACTTCCACCAGCTCTCTCAGCACCCTTGAGTGGATCCCATCCAGCTCCATAGACTTGTGTGAATCAAAGTGAAGCATCAGGTCACTCAACATTTCTTCATGCACTAAAGGGGCTTCATTCTACTCCCTGTCCCTGTCTTATGGCTCAGAAGACCAGGTACCCAGAAAACAGATGGATTTGCCAGTGAAGATGGAAGTGGAGGTGGCATTAAGTATCTCAGCCTTTCCTTCATCCTTGGTCTCTGTGCTTACCCCTGCATTCATTAAAGGATGGAGATTCCCCTTAGCCCTCTTTTTGTTACTAATGTATCTATAGAAACTTTTCCTACTATCTTTTATGGCAGTGTCCAGCTTAAGTTCTAATTGTTCTAAAGTAACCATTGTTTCCAAAGCTGATATTCCAGAAGTTGCAGATCCTCCAGTACAGATGACTATTGGTTATCCCCCAGACCGGGATCTGGATTGCATGGTCTCCAAGCTGCTCTCTAGACAGATACTGGTTAACTCCAGACTTGTACACTAGGAAGTCCTCATAGGCAATAAAAGGTCCTTTATTTACAAGAACATTGGGATGTTCTTTTAGATCTCAACCATGATTTCCTTTTCACAATAAAGGACACTGTGGTATGTGATGCTGTAGTGCTTACTCTCCTTGCAAGTAGCAAAGTTCACAGTACCAGCTGCACCTAGGGGTTTTCCTCTCCTTTCTGGTGCATGGTGGCCAGAAGTTGTTGGCATGTTACTGACAGGGGTGAGATGGAGAAGGATGGCAGCCCACATGGGAATAGTAAAGAGGTCCAGACACAAGGCCCCTCTCTGTCCAGAACATCCATGTGCCAGAAGAGTAACCACCCCTGCACTCCATGTCACACTCGTAACAGCAGCATGACAAGAAGGTCTAAGCCAAGACTTCCACTCTCACCTTGGTGTCTGTGTGAATGCAGATTCTGTCTGCAATTGCTTCTAAGGTATCAGAAGTCCAAAAAGAACCATAAGAGCCCTGCTCTCTTATCTCATTGACAGTTAAGACGCTATCTCTGTGAGTCAATGTTATCAAGCAGGTCCATGTCTGCAGTAAAATCTACCCTCTCTGGTAGCTTAGACCCTTAGCGTGGGTCCACCTAGGAAGGCATCACAGATGTTCACATAGACCATGTAAGTATTGTGAAAGTTATGCTCTGTCTTCCAGGTGATGTTGAACTTGTTTACATGGTTGATCAAGTCACTGGAGAGTGAAGGACAGTAGAGAGTTTTGCAAGCATTGGTAAAGACCACCAGAACATACAGGTTGGACTTTGACAGCCACTTTTTGGCTACAAGACGGGATTCTCTACCATCACACATGACCCCATACCACCCTAGCAGGCCCTGCACTTTCTTCACAGCCACTACTTCTTTAGCTGGGGATTGTCTCATTTTTATTCAATGTTCCTGTTCTGTTAAATAGTATGTGTGAATCCTAGGAAAGATACTTATGTGATATGTAGAGTATCATGATCAAAACCATAAGGCGTACCACAGAACTTCACAGCAGCATTTCCATAATTAGAAGACAACAGTGATTCTGTTCTTGTGGGGTAAGGTTTTCTGGAGGAAGAGATAATAATGATGATAATTACAAATAATGATCAATAGTGGTAGTACTGTAGCAGTACTATGATTACTTTGATTGCCTCTTTGTGGCAACAAGTCAGAAATAATAAGAATGGTGTCAAATTCTTTGAAGTCTCATCCAAATTCATTACTTTGTGAGAGGCAACAAGACTTTCCACTGTTCTCAGGCAGCTAAATTGATTTTTTTTTGACCACTGAATTTAGTTTGCAAATTTTGAAATGTGCTGTATAGTATGCTTACTGCTCTGAGCTGTGTTAGTCTAAGGGATCACCTTTCTCCACTTTCATTAACAAATTAAGAAACTATTCTCAAAGTTTTCCAGATCTGCTTGATATGGAGTAAAAATGTTTCACATAAACTAATTGAATGTATGGATGACTTATATGTTTTATATTTTATATTGAAAATAATTCTTCTGATTTGATTTGGGTGAGTTTTTTTTCCACTTAGTATGAATGATTAATATTAAACAGACCAGATATAGAAAGAGAGGGAATGTGAGAGAGGATACATCACCATAATCTTACATTATGCACAAGAATTAGACTCGAGACTTCATTTTGGTCTATATGGAATGACATATACAAAAAAAAATGAAGAAGAGGTTATTTGAAACTATTTGTTAATGTTACTGCATTTACTAACCTCTATGAAGGTGCAGAAACTTGGAGGAAACTATGAGGATGAAAACGAGTTTTTCTCTCAATCCATGACACCACTTTAGGCAATAGGTATTATAGGAAATGAGTGTAAGTCCTAAAATGTACATGATTGCATGAACAGTGTCCTTTTTATCATTACAAATCTGTGTCTTCTATACTGATGCTATTCACAATTCAAAATTTATAACTAACATACTGGTTTTTTTTCAGTAGTCAAAAACAAGAAGCAGAGTTAGTTCTATTCCTCTTTACTGATCCCTGTAAATCCAGAAAAAGAAGCTGTTCTGTTTGAAGATTAATAGCAATTAACTGTATAACACATTGATGAAATCACCTTAGAATTGCTATATTAAATACGTTCCAATTAGACAGTAATGAGCATGAAGAACAAACACTTTGCATTTAGATATACTTTGCCAAAAGACAAGGATTTTTCTCCCTAGAGGCAAAAATCTGCAACCCAAAACAATTATGTTTTACTAAACAAGGCGAGCATACTGTCATCCAACTTTGTAATCACCAGATTTAATTTGAGTACACAGTGAGAGTTACTGTTGCCAAACACTTACTATGAATGGACTATAGCATTGTGTATTTTGAGCATAATCTGTACAAAAAAATTAGACAGCTATTGACTCTGTCTCCTTAAGGACCAGACACTTTGCATGCTCTATAGAGACCTACTTTTCTTATAAATAGGATTCTTATCTGTTCAGTAACTTCACTGATTTGAAGCAGACTGACTTTTTTATTGACTTTCTTTTTGCCACCAATGTACAGATAGAAAACCTTCTTGTATCCTTCTGTATTCTCAGCTCTAGCTGAGTTTTTCCTTTCCTAATTTCAAATCTGCACACCTAGGAAACTGTTTAATATTCCTCCTAAGTAATCCATCCCTACTCCTTTCACCACATGTTTGCTTCTTGTCTGCATATGGGTTTGTTTACGTGGTTCTTATTCATCCTTCCTGATCTGCCATACCTTCTAGACCGTTGTCTTCCTTGAACAATGATTAGCAGTACCTAGAACAAAGCTGCTACCAGACTAAGGTTTAATTGGTTAAAGTTTGGCTTAAGGCTCTAGTTAGTAGATGGTGAGTCACTTTGAGAGGAAAAAGAATATTTATGTCCTGAACTTGGCTTTCAGGAGAGGATGAGGGAAGTAGCAGTCTAGACTTGACACTTCAAGTGAAGTACTTAATAAGATTACACCTCACTGTTCTATGCTCTTTCTGGCCCAGGAAATCTTTACTAAAAGGTGCTGAAGCTCAACAAGTATAGTTAGTGTCCTTTCCCTACAATAAGTCTAATTTATAACATGAGCATTTCAACACTTCTCAGGAAAATACCTAATGTAAATTTGCCCTGTCATGATGGTGTGTTCACTGAACCTAAAATTATCAAAACTTATGCAAGCCATCTAATCATTAAGCTAAATGACAGATCTAACTGCATCCACATTTAGTACAGAAACACAGTTCTGTCAATATACATGTTAAATTTGTTCTTGGCTTGCCAATAGGTTTTGTCCTTTCTTGATACATAAGATACATCTTGCTTTGACATCTCAGGGAGTGTACCATGAGATTCCTCCCCTGTAACTCTAAATAAATATACATTTCAGTTAATAGTATAGTGCTCTTTTCCTCTGGATATCAATAACAAGGATTACAGACAGAGGTTTGAATGCAGATGTAATCATTGCCAGAGTCAGATGGCAGTATGAAACTATAGAATTAGGTGGGAAGAAAACTCTCTCCTTTTACATTGATTGGATCTTGTGGGACTTTTTTTGTTAGGTCAGCCTGCTATATAAATAGCAGAGCAGAGTTTTCATTGTCACATAGACAAGATGAACAACAGGTTCTGAGGCCTAGGATAAACTGGCATTGAAGATAAAATAGAAGATGAGTTATTTAAGCCAAGATTTTAACTTGGTTTAACATACAGGATAAGTGCACCCTTAGTCACTTAAAAATGTCAGTTTGTACTGAGTTCATAGAGAAGACAAGATTGTAAGGGTGTATCTGGGATTAAGAGAATAGTTATTTAGAATTAAGGAATAATTACTACTCTGCAAAAATTATAACTGACTTTCACAACAAAAAGTGATTTCATGGTACTTAGTCGTTTTTAGACATCTTTTGGATCAGATGTCCAATAAAGGGAGGTTTGAATTAGAATTTTGAATTTATATATCTCAGTTTAATACACATTCTATTTTAGCCATCAAAATATTATTCTGAGTATGGGGTGAAGGTATAAAGGTGTTGATAGGTGGGAAGCTGCAAGGCACCCTCTGTGAGAAGAGACCAATGCTGTCTCATGCCAGACACAGACAGTTCCATCTGGCTCCAGTGGACCCATGGTTGAGCCCCTCAGCCAAGGTGGTTGCACCTCCTCTGAGTGAAGACTGGGGAGCTGAGAAACAATTGTGAACACTAAGGTCAAAGGAGGGAGAGGACGTGCTTCAGGTGCTGGAGCAGATTTTTCTGCAGCACATGGAGGAGTCCACAGTGGAGTATGTATTACCTTGCAGCCTGTGGAAAGCACTCTCCACACAAGCCATCATCAACGCTGCAGTTCATGAAGGACCCTACATAGAAACAGGTGATTATTTCCTGGAGGACTATGGCCTGTGGAGAGCTCTTACTGAAGCAGGTATATCTGAGAAGGACTGCAGCCTGGGGAGACAACCCATTCAGGAGCAAGCCATTAGTGTTAGGAGGAAGGAACAGTAAAGAGAAGCTGTTATGGATTAAGAACAACCTCCCATTCCCTATCTCCCTGAGCCACTTGGGATTTGGAATGACATTGAGACAGTGAAGGGAAGAGAGGAGGAGCAGGGAGTGGAGAGACAAGCAGAAAGTGCTTCTCTATTTTATCTCAGTTTCTTAACATCTAAAAATCTCTTTTAATTGACAGTAAAATATAGTAATTTTACCCAAATCAACTCTGTTTTGGCCATGATGATAACTAGTAAGTGATCTCCCTGTCTTTATCTTGACCCATGACTTTTTTGATCTTTATTTTCTTTTGTCCTGATGCTGAGGATGTCATGGTTTAAGTCCAGACAGAAATAAAGGTGCCTACAGCTGCTCATTCACTCACACTACTTGTGGTAGGATGGGGAGGAGAAAAAATAATCGAAGGCTTCATGGATTGAGACAGGGACAGGAGGGGCTTGCTCACCAGTTATAATCCTGGGGAAAACAAACTCAACTATTCAACTTGGGCAAGAAAACAAAATCAATTTAATCTGCCAACAATGACAACAGAGAAAAAAACAGAGTAAGATGATAAGAAAGTACTACCAGCCCTTTAAGACCTCCTTCCTCTACCCTTCCCTTCTTTGAGGGTCAGATCTCTGCTCCCTATCTCTGCCTCCTACCCCTCAGCAGCACAAGGGAACAGGGAATAGTGTTCATGCTCAGAACCTCATGGATGGTCAATCCTTCTTCCTCAGGGTAGGAAGGACTTTTCATGTTCTCTCCCTGCTGCAATGTGTCATCCCTCCCACAGGATACAGTCCCTAATGAACCTTTCCAACATGAGTCCTTCCCAAGGCTGCAGCTCCTCACAGACTCCTCCTCCACCGTGGGTCTTCTCCTTTGCAGCACAACTCCAGGTAAATTCTGCTCCAATGTCACCACCCCACAGAATCACAGCTCCTCTGGGCACAGCTGTCCCCTCTGTCCTGGGTTCTTCCACCAGCTGCCAGCAGATCTCAGCTCCACTGTTACCCTCCATGACTTGCAGGAGGACAGCTGCCATCTCACCATCAGATGAAGGGCTGGGGGTTCTCTGCTCCAGCACACCTCCTATCTTCCTTTACTGACCTTGGGGTCTACATGATCATTTCTCTCTCATCCCACTCCTTCCACCTCCTCCACTCACTGCAGATTTTCCCTTCTTATATGTGGCAGAGGCACTCAATTGGTCTGGCTTTGGTCAGAGGTGAGTCCAACTTAAAGCCAAGGGAAATTTCAAGCAACTTTCTAGAGGGGCCACCACTGTAGCCCCTACACCTATTACCAAAAACATGGCTGCACACCTACCCAACACAGAGGGTGACAGAGAGAGGCTGGGTGAGTAACTGGCAACTGGCCAACCCAACACTGTTTAGGAAAAACCTATAGTCTTTGCAAGAGATCTTAGAATTATTTAGCTAGTTTCAAACAAGAAAATCTGAAAATACACTTAAGAATTACCAAGCCTGTCAATGAAGGCAGTAATGACTTTGTAATCTTAGAATCCTTTCAAAAGAAGGAATTAGGAATTATAAAATGAAATTCTACAGTCAAAAAAATTTGTACTCTTATTAAACCCTTTTTACAGCAGACCTCTTAACCCAGACACTTATGGTTTATACTTGAATATAAATTAAAGGTTTCATGAACATGAAAAATATTTCACATGAGGTATGTCTGAATCATCTGGATTACACTTTGACATAAGGTTGTTCATATGGTAAGATTTATAAAGAGATTAAGACCTCAATGATGAAAATGACCTTCAGGGTAAGTGATCACAATATGTTATGTTTAATTACTTATTCCTAAGATGCTGTATTGCACTGCTGAAGAAAAAGTAACATTAGCATTTTAATTAAACATTTTTTTAACATCAAACTCAGTGGAATACACATCTATGTACTTTTTCTTGTTTTATCCTTTACAGAATTGCATGCCGATGTACATTCAGAATGCAATATCACATTGATTTGTGATAATGAAGATATAGCTATAGTAAGTGATTATATTTCCTTGTTTTGCTTTTAGTTTTAAATTGCTGATTATATTCTATTTAATTTGGAATTTCATAAATGGTCATAGGAGTTCCACATCTTTGCACTGTATCTTCAAATTCTCTGATAAAGGTTTGGTAACATACCAAGCCAAAATTAAATCTGACATGGCCTTTCATTCTCCTTTCATTTCCTTAGATTATGAGCAAATTTCCTGTCTTTACTGTAACATTTTTGAAATCAAAGGATTCTGGAATTTTATAGAAAAAAAACAATCCCTGAGCAAGATACACTTAGAAGAATATCTTAGTGCTAAAAGATGACTGTGTAAGTCTGGTGTTTTCTTGCCCCCAAAAATGTATCATCTATATACATTAAGTCTCATATTTGATAAATTACAAAGCATATGTTTAGAGTTGCTTATGTCTTTACAACATTTGCAGTACAAATTCAATGAATGAATGGCTGGCTCTTTGAACAAACAAGGTTTCAGATTCAGTGTCTCAGGAGGTATATTTCAGCTTTATTTTTGTATCTAACATTCAAGTATCATCAATGTAAAAACAATAAACAGTACCTACTGTGATCTGGAATAAAGAGCTATACTTAGAACTTTCAGCCACTGTTTTTTTCAACTGGTTTTACAAACCAGGCCAGGTTTTTCCCATGTAAAGGTGGGAGGTATGGAATGAGAATGATCAGACTGGGGAATTATATCACAGGCTGGAATGGGTAGAGAAAAGAAATTGTGCTGAAAGAATGCAGAAATGATACCAATTGAGACAGACAATTGTAAACACTTCAAACAGAGTCATTTGACCCCATATATTTTTAGGTTACTTAAGCTGGATGTATTAAAACATGAAGTAGGAACTACTTGTTCTAGAGCATGTAGAGCATTTAAATAAATGGCAATATTATTTTAGTGAAATTTTACCACATCTCTTCCCATTAAATATTTCATCATTAGTTCTGTAAAAATGTAAAGATTAACATTAAAAGCAAAAATGTCAAAGTGTTGCTATGGTTCTGTGCAAATTCAAATGAAAGGGTAGCATTATTTATGTTTGTAAACTTTAACTATGGTAATACTTTTTTTTCCTTTTGGTTGAATTCAGAAAATATTTTCCACTATACATTTTCTCCATAAACTTATTTCACCTGAATGTATGAAGAAATCATAAATCAAGTCTTAATGTAATTAATATCTTGAGCAACTTAGCAAAGTTCTGTTTAAATTAGTATTGATTTACCCTCCTGTAAAGAGATGATTCTGTGTGCTTTTCCTTTGTTGGAAAAGGCCAGGTTTTACCCGTTTTTTTTTAAATTATTATTATTTTATAGCAATGACCTCAGCTAACATTTCCAATGTGGTAGAAAGCCAGCCATACCTGTGAATCCAGGGGGACATAAACACCGATAGCCTCCAAGCCTGTTGATGCAGGTTCCTCCATGCAAACAAGGCAAAGTTTCACACTCATTTATATCCATCTCGCACAGAGACCCATAGTATCCAGGTTTACAACTACAAATGAATCTTCAGAAAAAGGAAAATCAACTAAGCAAAGAGATCTAAACAACATGATCTATTCAAATATTCTGAAGTTATACATATGTCCTTATGTCAAGTGGTCTCCCTAATCACACATACTAAAATAATTAACAGACTTTCTTATTTCCATTTTCCTGAAGCAAGCAAAGTAATTCATTCCTTGTTAAACTAATAAAAAAGATGTGCACAGCTTTAACGGAAGATATAAGGAATTACTAATTTTTTTTTACACAAATCTCCGAACAACTACACAATGTTGTGGAATAAACACAAGATATAATATTTTCTCTTGCATACACTAAACTTTTAGTAAACATTTACATTAGAAAAGGTCATTGTTGAAAGAAAGAAAAAAGGTAATGAGAAGAAGAACACGTTGTACTGAAGACAGTTTGCCTTCTATTTTCCTCTCAGATCACATAAGAAACAAATAACTTGCTCAGCAGCTTTTGTCTACCTCATTTTAACACTGACGTCATAGGCTGATAGTCAAACCACAAGACAACAAACAGACTTTATAAGTAAAGAAATCAGAGAATTGCTTTTCATGTAGTAGTTACTAACCTGTTTATAAGATCCAGACAAGTTCCATTGTTTTTGCAGGGTCTTGATAGACATTCATTAATCTCCACTTCACATAGTGTCCCAGTAAAGCCATGTTGGCAGGAGCATCTAGGAAAAAGAATGTCACTATAATACTTTTACTCTAAGACAAAATTATTTGGGGAAAATATGGCAGATTGAGAGATATGAATTATGAGGTTCCAAAACTTCATTTATTTTCTTCTTATCATTACAAAATGCTGTACTTTAACAGGCTGCACAAAACTATGGTAACTACAGCCCAGGAAATAAGATTTTTGTCATTATTAGTTACAAGCCACAGACTTTCTCCTTGCTAAACCATGACACTTACCTGTAATGATTAACCCCGTCCACACAGAGGCCTCCATTCTGGCATGGATGGGAAATGCACTCATCACTGTTAACTTCACAGTAAGTACCCTCAAATCCTGAAATAAAGATATCAACTGTGATTGAGTGAATCCTACTACCTAGTGTGATTACAAGAGATGTAGATTCACTTGGAAGTTTGGTTGTCTAAGCTTAGGACTAACTTAGAAAATGCAAGTGATGGGCCTGAGAAACCTCATCTGCTCTTGAAGCTGTTCAAGGAAGAGCTGAAAGAAGCATCAGTAGTGACTACCCATTCTCTTGGGAGCATCAAAGCTGAGGCTGTTTGTCTTTAGAATCTAACTGACCTTTGTTGTAGCCATGCACATGCCTAGCCACGTGTCTGTTTATCTTCATTCTTGACTTCAGCTTTCAGACTAACTCCTCAGCTTGACCTTGGACCTGTCCAATTCCCTGTAGCCTTGACAAGACAACTGGCATATTAAATTGTTCCTGGACAATCACTGGCACAGCTCATTCAGATACCATCAGATAGTAGCCTTGGCAATGAAGTCCCTGACCTGGTAACCTTGATAAGACTCCTGGCTTACCTTTGCTTCTGAAGCAGCTAGCCCTCACTGCTCTCTGACTCTAAGATCAGAGGCAGCAAGTGGATGCAATCCTAAAATAACATTCTCCAATTAGTTTTGTTACTTAGCTTCAACAAGTCAATTTTCAGAGAGCATAAGAAGTCTTAACATGCTTTAAAATAAAGGATGGAAAATAAAGCCTGGACTGTATTTCAAAATAACTCTTCAGTTATAGTCACTTGTATTATTATGACATTATTCTTCAGAAAAATCATGAGTGTGAAGTGGGTATATATTTACTTGTATATATAACTCCACTATTTGTATGGAGTTTTACATAAACTTAATGATAGAATTGTCATACTAGGGAAAAAATTCTCTGCCCCAGTGTACTGCTTTGAAGCAGCTCCCTCAGCACAGGTGAACTTGTTATATTCTGAATGTCTTAGCTTATTATTTACAAATGAACTAGAGTGAACAATCCCAATAATTTTCTTATCTCTAGTATGTATAATCTGCATCTTAATACTGCAACTGGAGCCTTCATCTATATTTGCCTGAAGTTTGATTAAAGAAAAAAGGACTAACTTGGGCTGTGACATGTTAATTCAATGTTTAGTGTTAGAGCTTCTTTTGACATGTACTAACCTGGTGCCACTGAATAAGACCAGAAAATACAATGTCATGTTTCTTTAACTCTGATTTGAGTAAGAAATTGAAGAGCATAATGAATGTGAGAGACCAGGACTGCAGTATTATTTATAGCCATTTTTCTTATCTGTGACTTATAATTTACTTGTAATGTTTGGCATCTCTGAAACTAGCTTCTGTTACAGAGTAGAAAGCTGTGTCAATAGACAGAGGAAATAGAACTTCACTGAGAGAAAGACACTGAAAGAGGAAGTTGTATAGATAGATATATGGAAAGATATATAGATGGTTTTTAGTTTCATAAAGTAATCAGAAAAGGGTGTGAAGCTAACAACGAACAAATTAAAAAATACTATCAACTTATACAGAATAGTTTCTTATTCTTTTGTGGTACTATATAGTATCTTTCTAAGAAAACAAACCCAGAGCTGTTAGATTAAAATAAATAAACAGGAATATTAAGGTTATTAATCATGCTGCTTCTCATCCTCACTTCTCTGTGGATGTTTTATAGACATTTTGAAGTAAATAGTACTGAAGTGAATATATTTAACACCATTTAGACATATTTTTTAATTGTGATTTTACACATTTTGAGCCCATAGTAAAACATAGCTACCTTGAAAAGATATAAAGCAAGTAAACGCACAGTAGCTATGCTACTTCATCAATTATTTATAAATTTGGAGAAAAAAGTCACAAAATTTTACTGGCTATTTCCCACATTAAATTCAGTGTAATATCTTTTGCCAGCTGACAGAAATTATCTTGCTCATTTTTACTAAAAAAGTAAATCTTTATTTTCATAAAGACATATACTGTTAAAAATGGTAAAACTATTTAGAGGATTTTTTTTAGATACACAGTGCAATTAATTATGTTACAAAAAAATTAGACTTTTTAATTTTTTTTTTGTAATTTTGATACGTAAGTGCAATTTTTAGAATAATGTAATATATTAGGTTGTTTTGTACAACCTACAACTTCTGTACAAAAAGCTGTGATCTTCTTGGATACTCCCATTAAAAATCATTTATGGATGCAAGTTTTACAGTCATGTAGATATGTTCCCAAATTATTTCATGTGTTGCAAGAGAAAGGAAAAAAGACAATAGGGGAGAAAATGATTTAAAATGTTTAACATGTCAGATACTTTACTGAAATAAACATTTTTCAGTTGCAAGGAACTTTGCAGTTTGTAAAAAAGCATTCACTAAATGATTTCAACAAAACTTAATTTCTAGTTCATACTATGAATACATTTAATCTGTTTGAACTGTAAAAAAAATATTTTAAGTAAACTATTGTGTAAAGTGGTGCATTACTGGAAAAGTTGACAAATGGTGCTGTGATGTATTGCTACTGCGATGTATTGTTACTGTAGTCATGTATAGTACCATGCATATGTAGTAATATGCACAGTTAAATGTCTGCTACTGACAATCAGTGAAGCTTAAGATTCAAACTGTAAATCAATAACATATGTAAAGGATTGGATGTAGCCCTCCAACCATATACTTGGCAAGCTAGCTTTTCCACTTGTCAAATCCAAATGACTCCTTAAAAATGCAATTTTTGAACATATTGCTATTTATTTGAACTTGGTTCAAACCATTATGAACTTTTAAAAGATGTCTCTAATCAATGGGGAAGATCACATGGCTCACATTTTTACTTCTGTATACCTCTCTAATTTAATTAAATATCTGGTCCAGATTTTGAATATGGAATTAAAGAAACAAGTGTAATTTTTTTTTCTAGCTGGACAAATGTCATTGTAAAGTCCAACAAATAAACATAATGTTTTTATTTATGAAATATATTTTAGTGTTTTTTCTGTCACATTAGAGAAAGACATAAACAGAATCTCATTGGTATTACCAATTATCCACATATTAAATCATAGAAAGAGACAGAATTTGTTTAAAACTTTTATTTATCATTTTAGGGAAAATATATAGCTTTTTGTTTTGAGGAAGTTTCATAGCAACAGCAACTATAAGAGTTTCAGAAAATAACGGAGATGAAAAACAATGACAAACCATCACAATTCTTTGTGTTCAACAGTTTTCTTTTAATTCTGTGTATTTTTAACAGTTCAGTTAGCATGTAAGTCACCTGAGATCTAAAAATATTTGTATTCTATGGAGAACATCCCAGAGTAGGTCACCTAATCTCAAACCCTATTTTTTTCTTACACTGAATATTAGCACTAGTGGTTGTGACAGCATGCTCAAATTTGCTTACAATTTATGTGCAGGTAGAATGAGACATTTATTTGGGTTTATAGAAATTCCAACATCCTATGGTAGTTTGGCTATTGGTGGATGAAGACCTAAATGTCGTTACTTAAGGTGAGAGAGATCCTATTTTCCTTCTGTTTCCCTGAAATACAGGAAACAGCTATTGCATGTTTCCATTCTATCCATGGGATTTCTGTGAGCTTCAAAGTGCATGACTATGCGAGACAGAGAAGCTATACATCTGCCATTAGTTATGGTCATTTTCATCTCCTTATTTCATTACAGAGAAATATAGAATTTAACTCTGCAGATGCCTCAGATGACTAATGGGATGTTTTTCCCATAATTTCTCTACTGTTTTTCTGATTATAACAATATCACGGATTATATTTGTCTCCTCACATGAACCATTTACAAATCAATGCTTGTAAGCAGCAGAGCTATCACAATGGTCCCATAATTATTAGTGCAGGTATTTAGGTTATTCAGTACAACATAGGTAGGTACGCATATAAAAAATGAAAGGTGTGTGAAATGTTAGATATTGTAAAAAAGGTATTTTCCTTTGTACATTATGCATGCATAAGAAATTGTTGCTGAAGGGCTTAGAAATCTGACAATGGCAATCTCTAAGTTATATAACTTCTGTTCTTAAACATTTGCTTATTAGTTCTGCTTGATACTATAAATTTTAGGCATTGCAAGAATTTTCACTTAGTCTTATCTGAGACACGGGCTGAAAAATATTTTGTCTCAGTTAAAAGCTTCTAGACATGAGATACTATAGAGCAAATAAAAATAATCATTAGAATGCCAGGACAAACTGTATTAAAAAAAGGTGTCATGGGAAAGAGTTGTCATCAATAGTCTGATAAAGGAGTGGAAAAGTTCTGGAAAGAACTGATTAAAACAAGGACTTCAGAAACTGCCTTAAAGCATCAAGAAAGGAATCATAAAATCTTGCGTTTGGTAAAAGTACTTGGAAGATAAAGAAAAAATAAGATGACTAATTCCAGTACAAAGTGTAGCTGTTTTTTCTCATTAGAGATGCCACAGTACTCTCCTTAGGTCTCCAGAACTCCTTTCTCCAGAACAAGACACTCTAAAACGTGTGGTTGCAACCTTATGACCCATGTAATTCTATTGCATAAACCAGGTTTTCAGCTTCTTGGCTTCCAGTTTTATCTTTAAAAATACCGTGAGCACAAGTAAAATTACAAAACTTTTGACTACTTGTGTGCTATAATGACAAAAATTGCTTCTATCCATTCTTTTGTTTCACTCCTCTTTAAAATGGTGTGTTCCCTAGAAGTTTGGAGATTACAAAATTTTCTACAGAAATCTATGCAACAAGCAACTGGTAAGGAATTCAGTCCATCTACCATGTAAACAAATTGCCCTAAATTGCCTATATAGTAAGCACAGTGACATAAAAATGTCTATAGCATTAGTCATTTGATTCTATCTGGTTTTGGATGACATGAATTACCTCAGAAAACTGCTTTCTTCTTCATCAACCATAAACAGAAAACAGAGGGACTACCTCAATATATACTGTATACTTGTATGCATACATCTTCAGTGTAAAACTGTGAACATCTACATGAGGTCAAATTAATGCAGATTTCCTGGGGTATTGGTTTCGATAAGAAATACATTTCATTGATTTAATTTCCCTTCTGAGTTTCCTAACTGATTAAATGTTATAGAATTAACAAATGCTCACCAAATAACCCATATTTTCAAAGGGGAAGGTAAAACTTTGGTGTGAATACTTTCTCTCTCTGTATATAAATATATATATATTTATATATATATGCAATATATGGTGTATTTACAGATGTTTCCTGAGAATATTGCTTCTATTGCAATACACATCCTTAGTTCAAGGTATTACTTGGACTAATGAAAGAAGATTCGTATCTATTTTTTTTAAAAAGGGGTTAGTTTCTATCTCATCATAAAAGAAGCAGTAATTCTAAAAACCCTCTGAATTCAAAAACCTTGTCCTTCCCTTCCTGTCTTTGTCTCAGAAACAACGGTATCTGGTATTCCTACTAACCTTGCCTTGCTTTAGTGCCTAGATATATCTACTAATAATTCTCACAGAACAGTAAATCACTGTTAAAAAAAGTTATTAGAAAACACTAAATGTCTTCTGGCTCATGGTTTATGTTGGCAAGTTATTTTGTCTTGTTAATTCTCCGTAACATTTATGTGCTTGTATTTTCCCTGGTTTCACATTTCTCTGTGATAACTGTTACCTTTTGTCTCCAGTTTCATCATTAAGTTGCCTATTCAATAATCTTAGCTGATCTTTCACTCCGTATTTGCATGCCCTGTCATAGTTTTCCTTCACTTTGAATACATCTTTTTCAGTAATTTCTTCTTAGAACCCAGTTGTTCTCAGAAAACTGCACCGTTTTTACTTAATTTTCCTTTTTTCCCTTCAAGTTTCCTTCATGAAAGGAACACGTGCCCTTGCCATTATTTAGAACAGCATTGTCTAATGTTCATCCTCTAGTTTACTTGCTAGTTCATTTAGGTACACAGTTGAGTTTCTCTTTGGATCTTTTCATGTAGACTCTGGGTAATTTCTGAACAGTTGATCAGGCTCAACTACAAATATTTCTAAAGTATTTATATTCCATAGTTTTGCTCATGTTTCTTATCTTTCTCTATTGTTCTCTGAAATTTTTATTTCTATTATTAATTCCAAGAACAAAATTCTTTAGCAACAGAAAAATACATAGATAAATGAAAAAATAAAAAAAAATGGCTATTTGTCCTAAGTTGTCATTTCCTCTTCTGTTTCATTTGCATTTAGTATGTAGCATTTGAAAAGAAACTAATGACAGGATTCAATATTTGCTATACACATATACATGTACCTTTCTTGGGAAAATTGCTCTTAGGCAATGATTTCTAAACTTTTACAATTATGGTCTACCCTATAACATTCCGGCAATCATGAATACATCGGCAAACAATGGTAGAGATCATATTTTTTATAGCTGTTTAACCTTCCAATATTGACAACTTTAAATTAAACTCATAATCTGACACTGTTCTGCAATCTATGAGAGCCTAGTTTTACATTATTAATGTTATAATCTGACTCTTTCCAGGAAGTAAACCTCTACAGCTAGGGCAGACATTTCAAAACGAAGTTCTACTTTTATACTGTTTATAGAATTTTTAAAAACTTAAATCAAAACCAGACAACTAACTCACCAACATGCATGAAAGACAAAGATGTGTAGTTTTGCCTTATGCTACTACTAACCATGACTTAATTATCTCCCTATCAATTTGCTGTAATAATTCTGTCCTAGGCTAATGTCTTTCATCAAGTTTGATTGTACATAATTTTTATTCCATCAGCTTTTATATTCTTTGCCCTAGTATGGCATCTTAATTCCATCTCTCTGTAGTCAGTGAATATTCTCTTTTTATTCTGAATAAGTATCAAAGTCAATAGCAGGATTTGTAGTCCTATTGTATCCATCTCAAGTATGGATTCCTGAAGATAATATTTAGAATTTGGTAAGCACAGATACACTTTGCAACTCTTGCTAAAGATTTATACCTTCTAAAGACTGGACTCTTAACCACTGGCAAGGTGCCATTTGATACTAAGTCAGGTATCCTGGAGTAATTTATGTCAGTGTGACTTCCCTTTGTGATCAGATCTGCAATTGTGACAGTTTTATTGTGAGAGAAAGGGAGGCACATGACAGACAGAAATAGAATAAAAGAAAAGACAACTGCAGTAATAGATTTCCATAAACAACTTTTAATTAAATTTCTGCATTTTACTGTCTTTTGGTTTTTGATAGCACCCTGAATAAATGGTTGAAGTTTGCTTAGCATGAATGACTTATTTCATTAATTATGCCCTTTATGCCTTTTCAATTTTGAAATATTTTTAACTTTCCAAGATTTATTAGCAATGCATGATACTCCCTGAAGATGCCTAACTGCAAGCTCCAAGAATCCATGAGAATTGTAGTTGGTATTGCTTTAGATTTTCAAGAAACTATGCACAAAACTGTTTTGAAAAAACTCTTTTGAGGAATGTTAAGAAAAGGCTTGAACTACATGCCTCTCTACAGGTAATAGCTAAGAAAGGTTTAAAAATCAATACATTGTACTAAAAGCTGTTTTTAAAAAGTAACTTTTCTAAAATCTACTTCAATAAGCAACATGTTTACCACCTCAGTAACTTTTATATTTTAAAAATCAGTAACTTGTGGTAGTATTTGTCTTAATATTAAAAAACCCCAAACTATAAATACTGATGACTTCTATGTATTCAAAGAATCACAGAATGGCAGGAGTTGGAAAGGAACTTTTGAGATCATCTAGTCCAACCCCTATTCCAGAGCAGGACCAACTAGATCAGGTCACACAGGAACACATTCAGGTGTGTTTTGAATATCTCCAGAGAAGGAGACTCCACATCCTCCCTGGGAAGCCTGTGCCAGGGCTCCCTCACCCTCACAGTAAAATAGTTTTTCCATACGCTTAAATGAAAGTTTTTGTGTTCCAGCTTCCTTTCAGTATCCCTTGTGCTGTCACCAGATACAGCAGAAGAAGGGATGCCTCAACCTCCTGACATCAACCACTTAGATATTTGTAAATATTAATGAGATTCTCCATCAGTCTCCTCCAGGCTGAACTGTCCCAGTTCCCACAGCCTTTCGTCATATGAAAGATGTTCCAGTCCCCTGATCATCTTGATGGCCCTGTGCTGGACCACTGCAGAAGTTCTCGGTCCTTCTTGAGATGGGGAGCCCAGAACTGGACACAGGACTCCAGATCAGGCCTCAGCAGGGCAGAACAGAGGGAGAGCAGAACCACCCTTGATCTGCTAGCCACGTTCTTCTTGATACATCCCAGGGTGCCATTGGCCTTCTTGGCCATGAGGGCACATTGCTGGCTCATAGTTTATTATCAACCAGGCATAAATTCCAAATTCAATAATCATACTCTCTCTAATTAAATTTTCACTTTAATTTTAATTTGTTAATCTAACCTTCAATTCCTATGCAAAATTGAACAGTTGTGTTCTGCATAGTTAAACTGTTGCTCGGTTCCACTTTAGTCGTTCTTGTACATCCAGGTAGAGATTGTGTCTTTTAAGCCATGGTCCAGGAAAGCTGTCAACACCTGATGTGATTTTTGCTTGTTGTGTGTACAGAGAGTCGTCCACTCTATCCATTGGGTAGGGGACGATTACTCCCCTGATGTGCCAGGCCTTCCTGACAGCTCAGCAGGAAAATGAACCATTTCCAATTTGCTCTAGTTTTTGTACTTTTATCAATTTGTATATATTTTGTCTGTTTCTGCTTGTCTGTTTTGTCAATTTAGTTTGCTAATTTTGTTGGACAAGTGTATGTCTATGTAATTTCTTCTAATAGAAGAAATTAATAGTAGGCAAATTGACAGTTATCGTACCAGTCTTTTAACATAAGCAATAGACCTACTGTAATTCATGAAGATTTCATGTACTTTGAAAGTTATAAATTGTTACTTTCACTGAAGATAGCATTAAATTCAACACATATTTGCAACATTTTTGCAGCTCAATAGACAACAGAAAAGATTAACTATACAAATTCTTACCTGTTTTGCAAATGCACATTGGATTTCCATCAACTTGTGCTAAGCAGGTTGAATTGTTTATGCATGGATTGTAAGGCAGCTCACAGGGACTGAAGCGCTGGTGGCAGAAATCACCAGTGTAAAATGGAGGACAAATGCATACAAACTGTCCTGGCTTAACAGATTCATAACAGGTGGCCCCATTCAAGCATGGTTCAGAATCACATTCATTTATATCTTCACTACAGTCTGGTCCTGTCCACCCTGCTGTACACATGCATCTGAAAAAAAATTTTAAAGAAGAGTTGTCAAGGTGGCACAATGAAAATCAGCAATTCAGTCAATTCTGTTACAACTATCTCCATTTTAAAGAAAAAAATTTGAAATCTTTTTTTTTTTTCCCTGTGCATAGTTTTTTCCTTCCAATTTTATCAGTCTGCACTACGAATAAGTTACCTTCAGATTCTTCTACCAGGATGTATCTGAGCAAAAGCAAAATCACTTCTAAATCACAGGATTTACTCACTTGGAGAACCACCTAGTTTAGGTAATGCTGACAGAGTTATATGTGGATCTTCTTAAAGATGAAGCAACACCTCAAATAATCAAGTATGGAATGTAGATATCTTTAAGCTTCGGTATCAGAATTTTTTTTTTACATATATGGTAGTAGGTGTCAATTAGATACTTCAGCATTTGAAATTAAATGCACCAGGTAGCATTCAACACACTTTTAAGAAAAAGTAGGAACCCAAAGGCACTATATGTGATAGAAAGGTCCTCTTTTCATCATATTGTCTTTAATGTCTGTTGTTGTAAACACCTGTTATTGACAACACAGAAAACGTGGACAAAAATTTACACTACATTTGACTGCAAATAATCTATCTTTATAAATTAGATAAATGTCTCTTTACAACATAAACATTATAAAATTCTAGAAATTCAAAGATTATAATTTGCTATTGATTTCACAGTTTTCAGAGAATCCTCATTAGCCTCAAAAAAAGCAAGCTCTATGGGCTTTAAAATATGTATGTTCTTGTTACTTCCACTGATGACAGAACTAAATTTAACATAAATTAATGCTCTGTGGTTGGTTGTGGTGTTTAATTTCCCTGTCACATGAAAGGAAATGGGTAATATTAAGAAACTTTATAATTTGAAAATTCTGAGCGTTTTAGCAGTAAGGATTCAAAAAAATGGGTTACTACGTTTTTGAAGACAAATAGTTGTAACTATCAAAAGACATTCAGGCATTCTTAAAATAATTATGACAAAACCCACATTTGAGAACTTATTTACCAGTCACAGTACTCAAATCACACTTTTGGAACTATGGTTATAAACATGTTTTGTTAGTGTGTTTAAGGATATCAAACATATCTGCTTTTGCAATACAAGGGTAGCTTCAAACTGGTATCTAGAGGCAATACTCACTGAATAATGCTGAATAACAGTGCACCCATTGCTCATTGCTTTGTTAATTTTCTTCTAAGGAGTCAATCTATAAAAGCATGAGTATCTATTACAAATTAAGTATTTCCAAATCACTGACTGGATATAGAAGAACATTCTGTCCCAATAGATCAGATCAAATATTTTAGATGTTGATTGTTGTACAACTGCTCATTTTTTTCTTGACTTCTTAAGCAAAGTTCTGAATAAATTACTACCACAACAAAGTGATATGTAGTGGTTTGTAGCTTGGAAAGCTCATTAAATGGAGCCAATTTCACTTCAGATTATGAGAACGGGGTTCAGTTCTTAACTGATTCAACTGTTACGGGTATAACTGAGGGGCAGAGGAGCAAACATAAAACATGCTCCATTCACTTTTTTTACCTAATGAGTTTCATAACTGCCTTTGAGTTATCAGAACTGTTTTGTATGGCCACAGGGAACATTATGTCAGATGAAGATCACTGAAACAGCAATTACCTACACTACACAACTAGCTAGTCCTCCTCTGAATGCATCCCAACTACCAACCGAGATGCAAAGGTCAGTATTAATGTAAAGGAGACAATAACATAGTATAGATAAGAGTACAATAATACTAAAAGTTTCTGATGGTCTGATCAAATGTTAAATGATATATACAAGGGTTTACCTTGAGGTCTAGTTTCAAGATTAAAGACAGTATTTTTTCTGTATCAGAACTGCTATTTAAACAAGGTAAGGAAGTGTAAGAGTATTAAAAGATATACCAGAATTTTTTTAACTGTAGATTATCAGTTAAGCTAATAGACTTGTTATTCTTGCAAGTTATCTAGTCAGAAAGCAAAATCTAAACAAACCACCTTTTTCAAAATGACTATTTCGTTCACATTAGAAAAATCAAACTGATTCCTAGGATGCTCAAGGAAATAAAAGAGTTAGTATATGCTTTTATGAGACCACTCGTAAACTCAGATTACAATTTCTAAGAGTGCTAGCAGAGTACAATTAAAGTTTGCGTGTATCTCCTAAAGAGAGAATTATAAATATCACAGACATTCCCTATGTAACTTTATGTTTATTCCTAAATAATTTAAAAATCATATCAATTTTTTAAAATTAATTCCCCAGTATTTGGTGTTCAAATAATGTTAAGTTTTATAAAAAAATCTCTAAAACTGCAAGTTATATGTATAAAAACTATCATATTAATGAAACGGTAATCAAAACCTCTTTGAGCATAAAAGTTTGCTATTGTCTATAAATTCCTATGCTGTATTTGCCTGGAATATATTCAGAGGGTTTTTTTTAGAAACTGAATAAATCTAAAAGATGTATATTTAGTATAAAAGCAACATAAAGCTAAACAAATAGAACTCTAAATAACTTTGGGCATCTGAAACAATTTTATCATTGCTAATCTCAAAAAGTTAATCTTCTCTTAAGAATAAATACCACCAACATTTTTATTCACACATAGTCATAAATTCTGAAGCTAGTTTTTACAAGGCTTTTCTTCAAATAATTAAGGAATTTATGAAAGTCTCACAAAATTACAAAAATTAAATCCCTAAATAAGGCATGTCATATTTAAAAATTAACCATGAAAACATTTTATCTCTATATTTTCTTCTAAATAATCAAATTTAAGTATTTCCATTGATAATTCAAAATCAAATAACTCATGTTTATTTTATTTAAATAATGTAAGCCTCACACAATGTTTTGACTATGACATAAGTAAATGTCCTCCAACACATATAGATAAGCTTTCAGAAATATTATCTGTTGACTTTCCATACATGTCTCTATAGATTTGAAAGCTTTCCAAACAGAAATAAATAAAAGAAGGTAATAAAAATATACGATATAAACTATATGTATGAGTTTGTATTTTACTACCTGTTTAATATTACGGTCAGTTAAAAATTACAAGCTATAGTCATGAATGGTACTCGTGACTAATGTTAATGCTTTAACTTCTTTTATCTCTATATTATGGGTATGGCTTATTTGGTTCTTATCTGCTTGGAAACTCCATTTTTATTTTTTTTCCTCGGATTGCAGCAAAATATATTGGTATCACTTGCCTTATATTCTACCTAATAGGCTTTAAGGAATCAAATACAGGGAAGGGTCTTAAGCGTTTCTGAATGGTTGATGTTGGAAAAATACTTTGAGATTCATGCAGTCCCCTCTGCTCAGAACAAGGCCAACTAGAGATTTCTCAGGTCTGTGTCCAGTGTTGTTTAGAGTATATCTCCAAAGATGGAGACTCCACTACTGCCCTGGACAACCAGTTCCAGCACCTGACCACTCTCACATTAAAAAGACATTTTCTTATCTTAGAGTTGAATTTCCATTTTTGTCTACTACCTCTTGTCCTGTCACTGGATACCGCTGAAAACAGTCTGTCTCCAACATCTTCACTCTCTTTCATCATTTATTTACACATATTGACAAGATCTTCCCTGAACCAAAGCCATTTTTCATCATGCCAACTGAAACAACAACCTACTCTGAATCTTAAGAGTTCTAAAGTGATTTTCTGTCTATTAGAAAATCCTTTTGGTGAGCTCATTCCAACCTAGCTCAGTTAGAAGCACTGGAAAATAGACAAAGCTTGACAAAAGCAGTAATGAAGATGTTTATATCACAGCAGAACCAATTTCAGGAGATCTTTTTTTGCTTTCAGACATCTACAACAGAACAGAAGAAACCAGTCTTCTCAGTCCTCTGTATTTGTATCAAATTTTCAGAAAATATCAGTCAAAACACTTGCTTTTGCCACAGATGCAGACATTTCTACAGAAAAAAAATGGATTAAATTAAATAAGGTATTCAAGATGCAGCACAACATTTTTTTTTCCTTAGCAATTCAATCAAAGCAACAGGAATATTAAGAAGAACCCTCAGATATGCTGTAGCTATCATTCACTGACCTCTTTATTTGACAGGATCTTGCTGAGAAATGGCAAGATGCTCGATGAAGTTTAGGTTGACCTATTAATTATACAATACACACAACAATAGTCTATTCTACAGTAAAAGTTTATAATGTCTAGTCCATCCAATCAAATCAACTAGCAGCCTGAAGAATTGAAAAGTGAATTTATTTCTTGTAAATTGGAGACCACTGGATCATCTGAAGCAGTAAAATGAGAGCTCATTTTCAATGTATACATAGCTTAGAATTTATAGCACCAACACACACCACAAAGCTCTAAAGATATGCCCTTCCAGTCACCACAGAGGCTTTAAATGCTCATCTATCTCTCTCTTGCCTCCCATAAAGACTTTCTTTTATTCTCAGAAAGTTCAATGAGCTTTTTTTCTCAGGCACTTATCTGACCCATCTTACATACTCCAATAGTTTTCACCTACAAAACCCTGTTAGGAGTTTCTCCCTTATGCTCTTCTAGTCTTACTAGTTCTTCACTCTCATATATCACTTATAGATGTTCTCCTCAAAATCCACTCTTGCCTTTTCTTCTTCCTGATGAATTTATCTGAGCTTCTCTTTATCATCACTTCCGTTATTCCTTCTCTATTTTCTTCCTAGAGGTCTCCATTTGTAACCTATCAAATGTGACACATTAACTAATTAGAGAGGTCAGGATTGGCGGCAGCATAGGCTGCAGTGCTGAAGCCCTGTCAGAACTCACAATATGGAGTGATATGATCCAGTTGATGAGTAGAACCAGGATCCTGAATTTTAGGAGAGCAAACTTTCAGTTGTTTAAGGAATTAGCAGATGAAACCCAATAGTAAAGAATCTTGAGAGACAAAGGAACTGAACAGAGATGGCCGCTCTTCAAGTACATTTTTCTTAGAGTATAAAAGCTCTTGATTTCCACATGTAAGAAATCAGGAAAGGAAGGCAGGAGACCAGCATGGGCTAGTAAAGACCTCATGGACAAACTGAAGAAAGGAATGCATATGCAATGAAATAGGGCACATATATTCCTGGAAAAATACAGGATATTACCTGGATGTATTAGAGTTGAATTTATCAAGGGATGCAAAGAAAAATAAGAAGAACTTTTACAAGTATGTTATCTAGGAGAGGAAGATTAAAGAAAATGTACCTCTGTGAAAAAAAAGACAGAAGAATTGGGGCCAACCAAAGTGGAGAAAGATGAGGTACTCAACCATTCTTTTGCCTCAGTTTTCCATGCCAGTCTTTCTTCCCCATCTCTCAAGCCTTTGAATCTCATGAGAAGGACTAGGAGAATTAAGTCCTTCCAATGATAGGAGGAAGTCTGGAAGAAATTTTTTACAGTAAGTATAGTGAGATACTGGGAAAATTTGCCCAAAGAAGTTGAGGATGCCCTATCATTAGAAATGTTCCTATGTCAAGTTGAACAGGACTTTGAGCAACTACATCTAGTGAAAGATCTCCCTGTCCATGGAAGAGGGTTTGGACTAGATGATCCTTAAAGATCCCTCCCAAAACAAACCATTCTATGATTCTGTGATACTATGAATTTTGCCACTGCTTGTATAAGCCCCTAAGCTGTGTGTTGACTCAGCAGTGCAGTAGCTCAGTCTTTGATGGTTGCTGGTTCATTCACTGTGCTGCAGCCTAGTGACTGCTGTATGCCATGCTCCAGCTGCAGCTCTAGGAATAGTCCCACTAGGAGGGAGTGACAACCCTCCTCTGCCCACATTTACAGTCATTGCCTAACAAAGCATAGGACTTTTTGTTAGGAGGGCTGGAGGTTATAGCCAGACTGCAGCTGGCAGCCATGCAGAAAGAAGTGTACTGTGACAGGAAAGCACACAAGACTAAGAATGAAGCTAGTTTCTCAATCTGATTTGCATTACAAAAGTAATAGTACTTTTTATTCAACTCTTTTTTACATACTCTTAAGTGAGACATATATAGTAATCTTTATGAGTAGTAGCAATGGGTGGAATGTTTGAATGATCAAGGTAAAGCCATAAAGGATAATAATGGCAAAGACTAAAGTTACTATTTACTTTATTACTGTGATTAAGAAGGTAGGATCAATTAACTTCTGAAATAAAAGTGCAGTGTTATAAATTTATTCACTCATTACCCTTTTCCGAGGTGTGCCAGAAAGATTCTTGTTAATATGAATAACAAGATTTTTTTCAACACAGATGCTTTCTACTTCAAATTCCTGTACTGAATCATAGAGTTCAGTGCAGATGTACAACCAGTCCCCAAAGTCCACCTGACTAATGTAAGGAGTGCCAGGCATTGTGAAAGTATTACAGTATCATAACTTAGGAGACCATTATTTCTTTAGGAATAGCATGTCTTCCTGTTTGCATTTGTCCTAAGCAACTCTTAACTTAAAAAGAAAGCAAATATACATATATTTAACTGGATTTTAGATAAATCTTGGATGTGTTTAGGTGCTGTCCCAGTCAAAAATGGCACATAAGTAGGTTAGATATAAGCCTTTCAGCTTTGCCTTTGAGAAATATTAGGACACCTTTCATTATTATGGTTCATTATATTTGAACTTGATTTTAAAGGTCCTTTCCAACCTAAATGATTCTATGATTACAACATCATCCTTCATTATTACAATTACTACAATAGGTATCATCACTTTTTGTAAACTGAGTTATTAATTTGAGCACAGGGACTGGAGACTGAATTACCTGCTCATCTTCTCAGTTCAGTGCTAGGAAGTGGTATTAAACTACCATCACAGTATTTAGTTAGGAAGCTCAGCTCCTTGGACTGTCAATCTGACAATAGGAAGTTTCATTAGCAATGAAATAAATATTAGCTTGGTTTGATTTCAGGGATGAAGATCAGGGCATAAAAAGATTAAACAAAGGAAGAAATAGTTAAGCAGCTGATCAATTATCCAGCAGTTTTGATCCTTCAATATGCTCATATCTGCTATGACCAGATGTTAAATATCTTTCCAAACTGCACAAATGTCTACAGCAAGAAAGTAACTACTCAAAAGAAATATTACCTCTTACCCTCTCCTGTTACAAAATATCATCTTAATCCCATTTTTAAAAGTCATAAGAAAAGATGAGTGTCCAGATTTCACTGGTTGTGCCTATGCAGCAGCAGATATCTTCTTTTAGATACCTATCCCGGACAGGTCATAAAGAAAGGAGCCAAAGGCTATGCCCTCATAGTACAGCACAAATAGAGATGTGTGAAGCAAAAGACTTGGTGCATACCTGATATAAACACTGTGTATGTTTTGACTGGTTTACTTCAGGCTAGTTCTAGTCTTGTGCCATAAACTGAATATCCTGTAGTATTTGCATCACATGACATTCTCTGAGTGTATTCTCTAATTTGATTTCATCCAAATTTATTCCAGTTTTCATGTATATGATCATATGACATAAACTAGTGTCTTTGTGTGGCCAGGTTTTGGTAGTGCGTGTCTACAGGGATGGCTTCTTAAAAAAAAACAAACAAAAAAATCCACCACCTGCTAGAATCTTCTCTATCTGATAGGACCTCCTCCGACTGTGGGGCTGGTGTGATCACCTCCATCTTGTCCCACACTTCCTCTTATACACTACAGATTTCCCTTCTTAGGTAGTGATGGCAGAGGTGCCAGATTATCCCACCTGCGCTAGAGGAGGGTCCAATTCAGGGCTGGGGGAAGTTTCAAGAACTCATTACATCCACCTATTATCAAGGAAAAAGTGGCTCCACACAAACCCAATACAGTAAGGAATGTCTCCATCTACTTATCTTTATTGGCTATAAAACATACAGTGCAGGTAGGCTTATGAATTTAGGGTTCTATCAGATCTATCACATACATGAAGATCTATCTAGACCAAACCATTTTTCTCAAATTGGAAAATACTATCTAATAGTCTAGATAATTCCTGTATTTTTTACTATTAAATTCTGTCGGTTGAGTTTTTTTGTACTATGCTATCTTCTTCAATTTGATATACTGTAAATCCCTGACATTTCAGAGGCAGCTCTATTTCTTTACTAAAAAGTAGTCCAACAGTGAACAATTTAGCATAAATTTCTTATAGAACTGAAGAAAAAAAAAACGTTTTAAGAGATTTTAAAATTTCAATCTGATATAGTTTATGTAATTTTAATAATAATAATTTTAATAATCATAATGATAAATACTTCTTCCTGTTAGCTTTATGTATTCCTGAGCACAGAAACAACTGAGTCATTGTCTTTAAAAAAGCAGGCATAAAATTGATGTATCAGATATGTAACTCTTAATTTTTATCACATCCTACTCAAAGTATGAGACCATAAACAGAAGGCTCCACGGCAATTGCTTGATTTCTCCTTAGTTTTTACCCTTTCCAAGGGATAGATCTATACTTTTATAATATATTCCTGATGCATATGTTAAAAAAATCTATTTGTATTTTGTCATTCTTAAGAAAGATTAATATGTCTTTTTCTGCTATTATATTTGTGAATTAGAAATCAGAAATATTATCCCTTTTACACAGAAAACATGAAGTAGAATACAAGTAAATACATAAAATTCACAAATACAGTACACTGAACCTTTTTGGCTTGTTCTTAAAGCTGGAAATAGAATTGGATATAGATTCCAAACTAGAGAAAAAGGATTTGGGAGACACATGGCTGGAAAGAGAGATTAAAAGATTACATTTCTGCTCCTAATAATAGTATGAAAGAGTGCCTTTTGCACGTTTGATGCATACAGAAGAACTTTAGAGGGTTTAGGTAGTCTTCATTCCCATCAAGTTTAATTGTTTCAGCCTTTTTATCCTTGTCTTTTTTTTCATTTTTTTTAGAATATATTTTCTCTGTTCTGTGTACTTTTGTTCCCATGGTCCTCTGCTCACATTCTTCCTTTTGGTGAAATACTTAAAATTTATTCCTAATATTCTGTGTATTCAAGGACATGATACAAAGAAAAAATATTTTAGAGGAACAAACGGTCAAAGTTGCATTGACTTTTTTTCCAGATATTTCTTCCTTAATCCTCTATCTAAAGCAATGGATTCATACGCTCACAAAGTAGCATTCAGCTCAATGAGACAGCAAGCTATATTTCAGCTTTTACATTAAGCTCTAGTTCAGCTGCAATGTTTTAAGAAACAGAGTTTTATGTCTTACAAAGAGTATTTCAGTTTTCAACTCCCATTTTTTTAATGCAGATTTTTGGTTCTTTTTTCTTTTTCCGTTTACCTAAATAAAAATACATCTTGTATCAGACTGGATGCAACTTTCAAACTATTGGACCACAGAGATGAAGTACACCCAGTTCCTTTTCAGATCAATCAAATTATTTGCATATTTATCTCAAGAAGGATTTTGCAGCAAATCCTCCTATCTATAAGTCCAAATGAAATTGTATTGTTTTTTGTTTCATCCAGGAAAAGTTAAAATAACTCAAATTCACTAATAAGACTGTCACTAGAGGGCAGTCTCATTAGAAGAAATGTTTGCACTTGAAAAACAACACAGAATACTTTGAATAGTTTTAATTAGGAAAGACAACAAAACAAGTAAAACATTATTATTACTGTCACTCAGGTCATAGTGCTATAAACCACAAAATATCAATGGTCTTGTTCATAGACCATGACCATGTAGAAAACAATTGGTAAAGTCCTTTCCCATTAGCCTTACGTCCTGAAACTCCTATTTTATATGCAGCAGAAATGAATACATTAAAAAAAGAAAATCACATTTTGGGAGTATATTTTTTTTACTTTACAGTTTTCATTATTGTCTAGGATACTAGAAAAAACTGCTTAACATGTTCAAGATTTTAAAAACAAATTATAAAAAGATTTTAAAAAAACCAAAACAAATCAACCCTTAAAAGACAGGAACTTCCAAATTATCCAAGTTATATCAGAAGGGCATCATAGTAGTAAGAAAAAGTTGGAATGCAGCTTAGCAAGTTAGCACACAATACAGGGTAAAGAGAAGGAAAGATCTGTCTTAATTTGTGTTCAGTGTGTAAAATTATTTCCTGAGTAGCAGCATTAATTTCTTAAATTACTTCAGACTCCCATATAAGATGTCCATGCATTCTGGCATGTGAAGCTGTTCTTTTGAGTAACAGTCATTGATGAAGTAAAACTGCTTTAGGCTTCATTCCATTTCTGACAAAATGTAAAGGGAAAAAGACATACATTCCTTTTTATCTTACCATCTGTTGTCACTAACATCAAGAACTGCATTCTTTGCCTGTGTGTCCTTCATCCCACACTCGAACAACAATAATCAGGACAACAGAAACAAACTACTTCATCCAGCAATCTGACAATTGCTGTCTTTTTACAGGAAAAACTTCTACAAAGATTGGGTCTGCCAGAGAAAAAAAAACTTCACTTGTGAAAACACAGAATCAATGCTATGGTGAACAGTAAGTGAGGAATTTACCTCAAGTATCTTGGATGCTGACGATTCACTTTGACAGAGGAAAAAAGAAGTGTTATTTCATTCTTTCAAGAATCAGAGGTAATCAGTTGTCATGCCGTATCCAGGAAGCTGATATTACATAAAGTTGACTTGTTTAGAACTCAGATGTTGAATAAATCAGCTATCTGGAAGACTCTCCATTTTGAAGGATTCCTGAACAAAAGGCTCCATCTCCCTTGTTGTCTGTTTTCTTGTGCTTCCCCCATATTAATTTAATACTAGCTTTTGAAGACAAATCCGGTGGTACTGGGTTTATTGCTGCATCTGTGGAAACTATTACCTTCAGAGGTATTTCCCTTTGGAAATCTCTACTAGATTTTAATGTAAAGGGCCCAGTTGATATGGAAATTAACTCAATGTCTTTTTTTCAGTTTATATTATTTGTATTGTCTGTGAGTTGGACTAGATGATCTCTAAAGGTCCCTTCCAACCCTACCATTCTATGATTCTACGATATTTTGTGAGACTTTAGAGGTAGTTCTTACTGTATTTTAGTACAATGATTTTAGGACAGATTCTGTTTGTCCTGAGAAATCTGAAAGGAAGAAGAATGTTGCACTGAAAAAATAACAAGTAGGTAACAGCCCCAGCAGGAGAGACATTTGTTTCATTCAGAAAGTTTAGCAGTGAAACAGTAGTTTTGTCAATTGACTTCAGAGCTCATCACCAGAGATGGCAGTGATTACAGAGCAGAAAAATTAACTCTTTAAGTAGAGTGTTAACAATGGAAAATACTTTTGCTCTGGAGGACTAAAGATCTTTCCTGGCCTGTTCCTTTCACCATAGGCAACAAAAGAAGACCGACTGCTAGTTTTATTAGTAATAATTATCACAGTAAAATTAAGTGGTAGATAGTTTGCTGCAACTCTGAAATTTGACGAAGTAAAAGCAACATGAATTTTATCCTGCAGAAAGATTACTGGGACATTTAGAAAATTTGACATGAAAAATAATTTAACATAATGGACACCAATTCACAAGTCTATGTAAATGACCTCTGCATAATTATTTGAACAGACAAGATGTATTTCTGACTGGTTTTGATCTCTGAAAACACTTCTGTCATTTAAGCAAGATGCTTTATTTTCTATTTTTAATGTTCTATGCCTCTTTTTTAAGCTACTTTTAGTATTGTCATTTGATCTTTAGATTGGATCTACTCATGCTTCAAGGAGATCTATCACAGAAGAAACTATGTTTTTTGCTCAGTCTGACACAAAACCTCTATCAAATCCAGGAATTGAAGCAAAGACATTAAAAAACATGCCTTTGAACAAATAGATTAATTTTCCATGTGAAATAATATTCCTTTTAAATTTTTTTAAATTCCAAATATAAACATATTGACTACTTTATGCTTAGAACCAACTAAGTGCCTGTAAACAACCGATAACCATGGATAACTGGTATTGCAGTTAGACTCACTCATGTCCCTTCCAATGGGAAGAGGAGGAAAATTGGCCAAAAAAGGTAAAATTCATGGGTTGAGATAAGAACAGGTTTTAAACTAAATTGAAATAAAATAATAACAAGAATTATAATAAAATATATCATAATAATTATTATAATGTGAAAAATATAACAAAAAATGAAGAAATGGAATCAAAGAAAAAACAAATTATTCACAATACAATTGCTCATGACTTCCTGACCAATACCCAAACAGTGACCCAACCCTCCTCACTAACTCCTCCCAGTTTATATACTGGGCATGATATCCTATGGTATAGCATAGCCCTGTGACTAGTTTGGATCATCTTTCCTGGCCATACCTCCTCCCAGATTCTTATGCACCTTAACTAGAGATAAACATTACTTAAAAACAACCAAAATATCAGTGTGTTATACATGTTATTCTCAAATCAGAAGCACAGCATTATACCAGCTACTTGGAATAAATTATCTATCCCTGCTGAAACCAGACATATATTTAGTAGGGCAGAATACCTCAGTTCATCAGGACATAACTTAAACATATAGTATCAAACTTGATACATTTAAAGAGCACTATTCAAGCATTTTCAACACTCAGCAGTAATCAATTATACATCAAAATTAATCTGCTGAATCATTTAGCATGTGAACATCTCTCACAATGCTCACAATTTAAAAACTATAAATTCAGATTTTCAAAGGAGCCTATAAGAAGTAAAACCTTTGGAACAGCTACAGAGTTTGTTGTCATTAATACTGCCAGTCTAGAAAATGTTTTAGGAAAAGACTAAGAAGCAAGACTTGGTTCTCACATTTATTATTAGAACAAAAGAAAGAAAAGAAAAAAGGCTTTGCTCAAACTGACCTTCATTACTGATTTAAAATGATATGCCAAATTATAATATTTTACCATTCACCTATTCATGTATGAGGGCCATAACTTCCAACAAATATCTGTGACAGTAACATTTCAACTTGCCACAACTAAATGTACCAGCGATCACCTTACATAGGCTTTTGGTAGGTTTGCCTAGGAAGAATTATTTAATTAAACCCATGAAATATTTTACAAAGGAGTGCTACAACTTTCAAGCATATAAACAACAGAGAAAGAGCAAAAGTAAGCACTGTTCAGTTCAATTCAGCCAGTATTTATCAACATTAAGTATATACTGCTCAAAAACTGCAGTCACAAAATGAGGTCGATACTTCCTTACTATAAATTCTGTTGCAAACCAAAATTTGATTTCTTGTCTCTTGCATTTTAAAAATATCTTAAAAATATTATTGTTCTGATTTAAAGCTATAAAAACAAACAATAAAACTGATTTTAAGTTGGTCTCCAAGAGTCAGTGATGTCTTTATCTACCTTTGATATCTACTGTAGTATAAACAATCTAACTTTCTACTACGGCTGTCTCACTGAGTTATTTCAATAAAGTAAACCAATAAAAATTTCATGACTGCTCTTCCCAGGTAGGGAATGAACAAGCCTAAGAGACACACATAACAATACTTAGGGATGCTCATAGAGAGATATGACTTTTGTATCTGTGCTCCCTTTTCTCTGCTTGTGACCTTCAAAGATAAAGGCTTCCATTATAACTGTGATAGATATTTTTTCACACATTGAAACTGACATTTGGTGGAAATAAATATCTTAATTACAGATTCAACATCAGTCTGCTTGCTATTGCTGAAGAGTAAGCATAGCTTTAGTGAGGACCTCCAATATTACACTATCTGTAATTACAGTCCAAAGAAACTTTGATATAACACTTCTGTTAATTTAAGAGAACACAAGAGTTTAAATCCCAGACAACTCCCAAAAGATTATTTACTAAAATTCAATTACCCAGAGAAACTAGTGGTGGAGAAGACTATGTTGATTTTCTAATTATGGATTTTGTACAACTTATACTAGAACAATTTCACAGAACTTGTACATGTGTACATATATCTCATATTGCACTCATATAAGCAATAATTTCAAAGATATAAGCTTAGCTGAATAACTCATAATTTTTCAAGTATGTATTTTCTAATTCTAAATGTACTATTATATTCTTCAAAATGAATTTTGTAGTTGTGATCACAATGTCTTTTTTTTTTTTTAAATATAGCTTTAAAAAAACATACATTAATTTATTTTACCACATTTTAGATGGAAAACCAAACCAAACCAAACCAGAATTCTCTTTCTTTTTACTTCCATTAGCTATAGCCTATGTACTACTGTTTCCATAAATGTTAGATTTTACTCTGTTCTATTAATAGCCTTGCAGACTTCGTTTTCACATAATTTATGTTTATCACCCCAGTGACCTAAAGACAGTAATATAGCCTCTTCATCTAAGGTCTCTGAGCA
This sequence comes from Colius striatus, assembly GCF_028858725.1. Taxonomy (NCBI): domain Eukaryota; kingdom Metazoa; phylum Chordata; class Aves; order Coliiformes; family Coliidae; genus Colius; species Colius striatus. Next base: position 19,254,572 of record NC_084760.1, on the reverse strand, counting down.
CCACTGATGGAAATCAATGTTGACTGGGCTAGATAGTATTTCACTACTGAATTGCTTGACATAACTATAATCTAACCACCTACATTTTAACTAAATATATAGTCAGGCTTCATTTTCTCTCTCTTATCTCCCAAAACAGAAAAAATGCTGTCTGCAAAAAAGTCTTGTATTTTGTTAGTAACAAGGAAATTATGATTGCTATTCTCTAAAAATCTTTCACTACTTCAAAAGAAAATGCCTCATAACTGGGGATGAAACCTTGCTTTTGTTTTGGCTGAGGAGTTAAGTACAAAATAAACACACGTAATACCTTGGTGTTAAAACTGACAGAATTAATTTTCAAAAACATTTCTTAACCATTTTAGAGTTGCTTTAAGAAGGTAGGTAAAAGGAATAATAGCTATGAAACTGATGAAACCTGCTTTAAGAAGTGCAACATGTAGATTTTACTAACATTTCAAGTCAAAGGAATGAAATGCAGATTTTGTATTTACTATAAAATGGGGATCCAAATCCTGTCCTTTTATGTGGAACTGTTTATTACCCATTCTCCATGGTGAGCAGGATATAGTGTCAGTGGCAATGCCCATAATCCTTTCCAAATTTGATTCCTTTTTGTGTGTATTAGACACTGTAGATGCATGACATATCTAACCTGTAGTCATCTCATTTATTTCTAATGAGCAATGTTTAAATTGTCAGCATCATTTTTTGGTTTATTTGTTTGTTTAAACTTCCTATTTTACTAAGGTTTCATAAATTAAAAAAGTGAATGTACTTTGAGGGAGCTGTTAAATGAAGAGCAAAAGAACAGGCAAAATTGAGCATATTATGAATCATCTGCAACAAAAAGACATTTGGATTAAAAATAATGAGGTAGTGAAGTCAAAACATTTTCAGAAATTCTTCTGTTCATTGCCTATCTTATTTCTATTGATCCTAGGTTTGATTCTCACTCCATCTCCATTCTGCAAAGAATACTTAGTGGAGGCAACGTTTTTGTTGTTGCCCAGAATTGTAGCTACTGAAGACAAGTCATTGAATTTAAATTTTTATTTAAGTGCTATATAACATGATGGAAGAATGACTTCCATTGAAGATGTCAGGTAGAAAAATACCAAGTAATAAAAGTCAAATACTCTTTTTAAGGTAAGATATGGCTAAAAAAATAATTTTTAAAAAATAATTGTAGAAAAAATCCTACTTTTTGTCATTTGCACTGATGGCAATAGGATATTTTTTTCCCAATTTTAATTTATTAGATCAAATCTCATAATAAGCACACAACTCTCTATCTCTCTTGCAATACTTAAATTTTATTGACTCTTTCATCCAGCACATTAGCTCAGATACCTGCCTTCTAACACAGCACCATCAGATCTGAACAAGAGTATTTTAAGATTATCTAAACTGTTTCTCCAAACCTTTGCTTCCTTCACCTCAATGCCTTTGAGAAAATTCTGAATTAATTTGTTGAACAATTCCTTTTTTAAAAAGCAAAAACATGCAGTTTTCTAATCCAGTTTTGGGAAATTCTTGCAGTGAAAATCCTCACATCTCTGCAAAGCTATTACTATTTTTAGCCTTTCTTCATCTTTAGATGCAAGTAATTTCTATGTCTTTTACGTGCACTATTATTTTCATAGACATCTCAGGCTTCTCAGTGTGTACTTGTACAGTTTTAAACTATTCCTTGCAGATGATTTTTCCATTGGCCCACAGTCTTTGTGTCCATTTTTCTCTTTGTTTTCTCTTTAGCAGTGATTTTCAGGTCAAGGAGCTTAGGTTTAAGGAAAGATAAGAGATACCTCAATGTACTCTTAAGAATTTACCTTAACAGAAAGGATACTCAGCCTGCTCAGTCTCCACACCCTGTCAGTGGAGAGATAAGAACTGATATATCTCAGTATTTCTTCAAATCTGTTATAAATCTGTTACAAGCTGTGCTTACAGAAACTGTCACCTTCATCCCTCCTCATCTTATCATCTGAGGGAGACAACATGAAGGGGAAATTTACATTAATGGGGTTTTTTCCTTCATTCTCGCTTCAGCCACCAGAGGAGAAAAGAAACCAGAAGCATAGTTCACTATTTCTTTAGCTCTTTCCGTCATGTTTGTCTTTTAAATGCTTCCATACAGATTTTATTATCAGATATTGTTGAATTAATACCACTGTTATGTATCTAGTCCACTACTTTGTATTCCTAACTACATTAATTACATGTAGTATAAACATCTTAGTTTATGGATGTATATGAAACTTAAATTTTCAGATTCACAAAATACATATCAACACTGAAAAACTGTAAATACAAAATTGCATATTTCACATACAAATAATTGAACATAAGAGTAGACTGAATTTAAAAGGGATTTAAGGTGCAGAGTAACTAATGTCTACGTTCACGTGTACTTTTGCCCAATTTTGCTGTCAAAATCATCTACTTACACCCAAACTTTGAGGGAACTATGCATATAAACAGACAAAAAAAAATCTGTATGATTATAGAAAGAAATAGAAATGCACAAAATCATTGAGGTTGGAAGAGACCTCTGGAGATCACCTAGTTCAGTACTGATGTTCACAGCACGGTCAACTACAACAGGCTGCCCAGGACCTTATGCAGTTGAATTTTGACCGTCTCCAAGGATGGACACTCCACAACCTTTTTGAGCAACCTGTTGCAGTGTTCAGTCTCCTAAGAGTAAAAAAGGGTTTTCTTCTGTTTAAATGGACTTTCCTGTATTTCCATTTCTGTTTGTTGCCTCTTGTCCTTTGACTTGACACCATTAAAAAGAATTCATCTGTCTTCTTTTCTTGTGCCCTCTTCCTGTCTCTCACCTCCAGTATTACACACATTGATCTTCCTTCACCTTCTCTTCTCTAGGCTAAATAGTTCCATTTCTTTCTATGTTTCCTCATATGGAGGTATTCTAGTCCCTGGGTCAATTTAATGGTCTTTTGATGGATTCTGTCTAGTTTATCCAGGTCTCTCATACTGGGGAGCTTAGAAGAGGACACAGCACTCCAAATGTATCTTACAAGAATTGAGTAGAGGAGAAGGATCTCTGTCAATATGACTTTGACGTTCTTCGTAACGCAGACCAACATAATCTTGACTTTCCTTACTGACCTTGTGGGTACATCATGACTGACTGACTATCAACTGCTCTTTGTGCCTGACAGTTGAGCCAATTTTATCTATGACAATATTGTGATAGACAGTATCTGAAGTCTTGTTAAAGTAAAGATAAAAAAACATCCATAGATCTCTATTATCCGTCAAGCCAGTTATCTCATTGAATACTATCAGCAGTGATGCTTTCAACTGTAAATTCCTGCTCTCAATTACTTTCTTTCCTATCACATGTGTGGCAAGGATTTCAAGGATTATTTGTTCCATCATTTTCCCGGGGATTGGGGTGAGGCTGATGCGTAGTATCCCAGATCTTCTTTCTTGCCTTCCTTGAAGATAGAAGTGATGTTTCAATTTCAAGTCTTCCTTTTTCTGCCTTTTTCCTTTCCATTCCATTCCATTCCATTCCATTCCATTCCATTCCATTCCATTCCATTCCCTGGCATATTTGTATCTTCTATCTTTCTTCTAATCATCAGGAACCTCTCCCAGTCACCAAGGCCTTTTAAAGATAATGAAGAGTGGCTTCACAATGACATCAGCCAGTTCATGATTAAATATACCAGGAGGAGCTATTCTACTGTGCAGGAAGGCGAAGCTAGTTTGCTGGGGGAAGTATTTTCTGGGTTCTTTCTGTGCGTAGCTTTAAATTTCATGTTTCATTGGGATTTTGAATAAAAATGCCATTGTCCTTTCATAAAACTGTTGAATAATGGCCAAAATATGTCCTAAGGGGTGCAAAATGACAGTCACTTCTAAGTAGATGCTACTAAGATGACTCAATGATATTTTGTTGTTTGCCTAAGGCAACAAAAGCCTTTAAGCTGATTTCACACACTGCAGTATCACAAGCAGCACACTACACATTCCCAGTTGTTAGCAGTATTAGCAGAGATGAAACTATAAAACACTTGTTATCTTTGGAGGAAACACTTATTTGTGCTTTCACAAATTTCATTAGCTAATTCATTAGTAAATCTTCTGACTGTCCATATAAATCTTTTGAAGATGCTTTTGAGTAAGAAAGGGGCACTTACATAACTTGGTACTTGGGTGAAAAAAACCCTGACAAGTTAGAACTAAAGATGTGCAACAGAAAAAATGTTTGGGGAAATGTCTCTGCAGCAAGAGAGGAAGAGCTAGCCAAAGAACCTTGAAGAAATGCCAGCTAAGAAGGCAGATGCTGCTTGCAAAAAAACGTTGCAGAGTTTGGCATCTGGGACCATTAAATGCCAAGCTGATCCCCATCTGTAGGAAAAGCTGTTTATTGCTTCTGGGGGAGAAAAAGTAAGAAATACTACAGCAGTAGTTTAAAGGAGTGTTCAGTAAAAACAGAAGGCAGACTGAACTTAGCATTCAAATTCTAATCGTATCACGATTTACTTTTGAATTCCATGATAGTTTAAAATCCATTCATTTAGAAATAAGGATATCTTAAAACTATACTCCATAAATATGCATGCATTTACTTGCAGTTCTAATACATATTCTCTCATCCTGAATTTAGGACACTTGCTTCTACAATAAATCTTACAGAGTTATGAGAAAATGCAGAGGATGATTTTTACTTTGCTTTTCCAAATAAATTCTCTCCAAAGGAGAAAACAACACCCAAACCAAAACAATAGCAAAAAAAAAATGATGCCTCTTCTGCAACAGTTTTATAATTAAAGTTCACACTATGTATAACCCTGAAGACATTCTAATAACATAAGACTAGTCTCTTTTTAAGAACTCTATACAGGTAGATGACATTGGATAAGAATGAGCAAGCAAAAAGATTCCTGTCTCTGCAAGAACAAACAAAATCCAGAAGGTGCTTTGATTCCAAAAGAGGATGCAGGAAGCATAAAATATTGATGATAAATTAGGGAAGACAGAGGAAAAAGAAGAGAGACCACTGTGGTTCCTGCTTCCCTCAGTGATGGACTCCAGGATATGACCTCAGCAACTAAGAACCATGAACACACACATCTAGCAGTGCTAACTAAACAGCATCAGTCCCATGGTATTGCATGATTGTATAAATGATGAATAAATATAGAAACAAATATATAAAAATGATAAGGACTGATGATGTTGTACATGCAGTGATAATGATTATGAATTAACTTTGGGTAATGTGTAATGTTAGTGAATATCAATAAACCTCTGAAGAGACATTCTGAAGTGTGGAAGTTGTATACTTTGACAGTCTTGTTAACCATTCCCATGACTAATTTCCTAACTGATATATGTGTCTATCTATTCATTTGCAACAAACTTATCTTTAATGAAGTTACAATGAAAAAAATTTATACTTTAAAGTTATAGAGAGTAGAGATAGAACTCTCGTACAAGGACTGGCACTGTTCAACTGATTAATACAGTCAGCATGAGTCGCAATCAATGAACCATGATACTGTAAGTATGACTCTTCTGTATATATTTTAGATTTCATAAAAAATAAATTATATATTTTTTTTAAGTAACAATATAATGGGACTTCAGTTTCTGCAGAGATTATAAAATGGTATCTTGCTGGATGGAGTCAACTTCTGATAGACGATAACTTGTCTCTACTGAAGCAAACCCTAGAACTGTTATAAAAAAGTTAAGTCTCGTTTCTCTTTTAGAATGGAGATTTCTATTTTATGTTATAAAAACAAAAACAACATATATCTTTAATCTTTATAGCAACCTCAACAACAAATAGTGACAAAAGGGCAAATAGCATGACTCTGTGGGATTCAATGTGAATATACAGAAAGAATTGAGTACTTGGGAAAGATACTTGATTGATTATCCAAATTTTAATTCCATAATAACTACAGCCAAGTTCCAAGCTACTCTACATCATTAGAAACACTGGTTGATCCATAAAACTGTATTTTCTATTATTTTTTGAAAAGAATTAAAGAGATTTTCACTTAAGGTTTTCCTGTAAATTGGTAACAGCAAAGGAGACACAAGGGCTTTAATTAGGGTTTGATGTTACTAGAGAAAAACCTCAAATGTACCAGGAGAAATTATACAATAGAATAGAGAGGAAACAGGGAATTCAGCTGGTAATAGATGCATCTGTCTATGAATGTTCAGAGACTTCACTTGAGAGATTGTACTATCATGAGAATTAGAGTGAGGTTTACGAAGTACTGGAAATATATACATGAAACTATTCTAAATTAATTTCCTTGCTGTGCCATGTGCCAAAGAAAAAAGTGAGAGGGGAGAAAAAAAACCCATTTAGTTCTGGCATACTTGATCCTTCCATTTTGACAGCAAGTTTTCAGGTCAAGGTTTGAAAATGAATAGTGCCAGATACAGAAACAAGCTTAAAAGAAATATTTTTAATTATTAATTATGATTTGAATCGTTATTTTCATTGTTACAAATTTGAAATTTGGTATAAAAATATTTCCTTTTACATTATAGTATTTTACCTTTTTTTTTTCAAATAAATATATATTTTTTATATTACTGAACAATAAATTATCTAGTTTATCAGGAACCAATGTTTTCAGAAGGATTTGCAAATACTTAAGAGAAAGTAAGCTAATGTTTATTATCAAAGACATCAAAGAATTCCTTTATATTCGTTTAAGTCAGAAGAGATATCAAGTACCAGCAGTGGTGTGATTAGCTTCAAAGAAATTCAGAAAATTCTGAGAATCATTTTCAGCAGTTGAACTTAGACCAGGAAAATAGGCTGTGGCGGAACATGGCCACAGGCAGGGAAACTACGTTGTGTGTCATCACTGCATTCTCAAAGAAGTTCATGACCTGATTCTGGTCCAGACCAACTAGCTCTTGCCTAAAACAATGCCTAGGAGTGGCTCGGGAATGTCAAAGATCTTTTCTATTAGGCATTAAGAAGTCAGTTATCCTGTGCTAAAAATGTCGCTGGATGTCCTCAGAATCGGCTATTAGCCACCGCCAGTGCTTAGCTACCATGAGATGAACACTTCATCTTGTTGTAGTTTTTAAGAGAAATTTGTTTAAAAAAGGTAACATCTTTTAAAATATTAAAAATAAATCATAAATATTTAATAAATAATAATTATTAAATTATTAACTATTATTTAATATTTAATAAATATTAAAAGTAACACCTTTTAAAATATTAACAGTAATTGTGAAAAAAAGCAGAAACTCTTTTATCACCTGTGAGTATAAACTAGGACAACTCTAATGACTGAAAAGAAATTGCTTTAGATTATACAACAAAAACATTAGTCTAGACTAATTTTCCTTGTAGTTGCCAAGTCTTAAACTTTTGGTTTCAACTACAGATATCTCTGAAGAAATTAGTTCTCTTTTGCTTAACATGACAACTGTGTATGAGGATTCAATGACGCATCCAATTTTCCTGCTTCTTTACATCTACTAGGACAAATAGGTCTGAAGAAAAACATGTACAGTGTTTACAGCTCAAACCAACTCTATTGTAAACATTTTCTGGAACAGTTCAGTATTTGCCAAATCCAGAAAAGTACTTTTAGAGCATCTTTTTGCCTCATTAAACTAGAGGGAGTCTTTGGATTTGCTCATATGTAGCTGACTCAGCTATAAATAAATAAAATCAAGGGAAAACATGTTACCTTCTGCAATATATATAATGCTTCCAGAGGCTGAAAAAATAGGTAAAACATAAGGCCAGGTAGCAATACATGGTTACAAAATATTCACATACCTATAGTTGTCCATGCTAAAACTGTATATTTGCCTATATAATCCGTTGTATCATATAAGAATTCAAACTGCTATAATATAATGAATCATAAATAAACAGGAGATGGTTTTTTTTTCTTGTAGATTACAAATAACTACAGTCTAATAGACTACAAAGAACTATACATTTCACAAAAATAAGAACTACAAAATTAAAAATCCTTTAACAAATTATTTTATGTACTAACAACCTTAAGTGGAAAAAAAGACAATTAAAACTATTTTCACCATTTTTTTCCGATCTCACGAGAGTTTTCTGTGATGTCTTATTTTTCAAAAATAAGACATCTAATACTATAAAAAATGCACTTCTAGAATAATTTAAAATAGTTCAGTTAAATTCTAACCATTCATGCAAAAAGATATTATATGATACTATATTATATTATGTTATACAAGTATTTTTATTTTATATTGTTTTACAGACAATACAGAAAGGAAACCTACCACAGATGAAAACAGACAGATGATTCCCTAAATAGGCAAAGATTAATTTAACTAAGTTAAATAATATAATATAGTACAGTATATTACACTATCCTATACTGTACTATATTGTGTATTATTTAACTTAGTTAACTGAGTTATCTTTGCTTATTTAGAGAATCATCTATCTGTTTTTGTCTGTGGTAGGTTTTCTTTCTGATTAGTGCCTATATTACCAGGAATATAACCACTGCACAACAACTAGACCGTATACTGTGCAGTTATTACACTGTGTTCTTTGTGCAGCAATATTAGTATCTATTAGAGGTTTATATTCAGATACAGAATTGTTCTGGTATGGACATCATAACAGATAAACCATGGCAACAAATAACAGAGGCTGATTGCTCAATTGTTTGCAGAGTTCTTATTCTCATCACACTGAAAAAAAAGTAATTTTTATTCTACAAATGCATGCATGAAATAAAGATTAGGGTTTAAGTTAAAAATAGTAGTGTCAAATCCTCATGCTTTCTCCCAACGTGACTGCAAATTTTAGCTAAATTAATACTTTGTTGTCATTTTAAGCCACAAGGTGGCAGCAAGGATATAATCGCGTCACCTAAGAGAGACCCACTTTGTCCACTCCCACAACTTTTACTCTTAAAGCATCTCCTGTGCTTACAGGGACCATATGACAAGACGAGATTCTATATTTTCTTTGGTAAAATACAGTTCCAGATTACATTATTTGTTAAGCATTTTGAATTGATATAGTTTTAAATTTTTCCACCCACTATTAATTGTGTCTGCTGACTTCAAATGAATGTAAAGCGATAAAAAGTGTTTGCTGATTTGTAGAATAACATTCCATTCCCCAAGGTGAGAAATAAAGTAATAACATGTCTATCATTCCTGGAACACAATCATATAGTAAGAAGATGCTATGCTTACCGATAGCTGTTGAAAAGATCCATGCACGTGCCATTGTTTGCACAAGGCTCTGAACTGCATTCATTTGATTCATTTTCACAAAATGTTCCTTCCCATCCAGGCAAACACACACATTGGTATTGCTGTAATGTATTAAGTAAAATAAGTAATCTGTTACTTTTTGTGATTTAAATACAATGGCAACATGTGTTATTACTAATAGCTGTGCATTTTTTGTCTTCTTACAGGCACTTCATCATTTCAAAGCATGAAAATTTACAAAACTACATCAGTAATTTGACCTATAATATCATGAAAAAAAGAAGATATGAGGTAGGTATGCAATATCATTTATTATGTAGCTTTTTGTATAAATAATCGTGTACCTCAAAACTTTGCTATCTTTTCCTTCCTCCTCCAAGTTTTTCTAATAAAAGATATAATCTCACCTTTAAAACTGCTTAGATATTACATTGACATGACTAAAAGACAGGTATTTACAATCATCTGTGTTGTACTATTCAGCATGCATTCCAAACAGAAATCAATATAAAGTAATTTGTTATGGAAATTCTTGGGATTATATAGCTATCCAATTTATTTCACCCATTTAATATGAAGTTGTGCATCAGTATCTTAATAACACAGTACTAGACAACTCATGACATGAGAAATACTTTCTCCTATTACAGTTTATTAGATAAAAATCTGGGTGTAGTAATTACTGAGTCTTCTAGATCTATGACGGGAGTTTTAAATACAGTAATGATCAGGTGTTGCGAGGGCTAAACTTCTGACTGATTAAACTGAATGAAACTTCAATAATGTGTATAGCCATCTCAAAATTACATGTATTATAGGGCATTTTTCATCACACTGGAAAGCTATCATACCAAACTGTAACCACTGTCCAGTATTATCTGCAGCTTCAAAATTATCTGTTGTCTGCATGAAATGGTATGTTTGACATAATCCCACAGAAGTAAAAAGCATGAAACTGCAATGTTCCTGCAATGTTCTACACAGAAAAACAAACAAAACCAAAAAGAAACACCATCAAAAACACACATTCTTCCACAAAGAAACAAACACACACATTTTAAAAAGGAGAAATGTGAACATCTGCTGAATTGTTTATTAATCAGAGAGGGGCAGCAATGCCGGCACTTCCATGCAGCAGAGTTTTAATTGCTTCTTTTGTAACATGTCTGCTTATAACAAGGCTTCTTTCTACCAAAAGTTAAGAAACATTTTAATGGTAAGCATGACTAATGAGAATTATTTAGTTACTTGCTAAATGCTGTGATAGCTTTCAGAGATTTTAAAGCCTACTAAAATCCACATCAATTTTAAGCCATTAATGTAGAGCAGAAAAAGTTTAAGATTGATTTTTAAAAAGTTTAGGACTTATTTTAAAAGCTGAATGTATAAGCAGACTGCAATAGCATTATAATCAAATGCGTGGCATTCCAGCATCCTGACATCAATAGGTATTTACACTCTGCAAGTCATGTTGCTGCATTTTAGCTGTTTTGTTATTGAATCTGCACTTTGGAAACAGCAGATGTATTTGTGTTTCAAAGAGATACAGCCTATGAATTTTTGCATTAATATAAGGAGAAGTTATTTAATTTCCTAATACAGTTTTACAGTATAGCAATCAATAAATAAAAGATAATAAAATAATGTAAAAAAGAAATAAAATATAAGGATCAGAACTCTGATTGCATGTTGAGCAGTTGCCCTAGACCTTTCTATGATGACATTTTTACTGTATCTCACCAAATTAAAAGCTTAGGAGTATTTTATTGGTACTAAGATATCAAAACAAAATGGAAGGAAGTTAATGTTTCAAAGCTCAGTGTGATTGTCTTGAGGTTTATATAATTTGGAAGAGCACAAACGATTCCTGTACTTAAAATCAAGTTATTTACATGTGTGTTCTACTACAGCTGGTCAAAACAAATTTTACACTAACAAATTTGTAAAAATCGTGATTTATATTTTTGCCAGCATTTGACATTTTTTTGTGGTAATGTTGACTAACAAAGTTTCTATACTTACTTGGGAAACACCTTGATTTCTGTAATATGGATTTCCTTTACTCAGAGATAAATTATGAAAGTCAGAACATAAAATTGAAGAATATCTGAGTTAAGACAGAATATTTTGAAAAATAATAAAGAAATGTCAGTAACTTCTTTATAGAGCAAATTAAGAGAAATATAATTGCACTAAAGCAGGTTGCACATTCAAGATGAGTTCAGTATATACTGATTACTACATATTCTAATAAAAAAAATAAAGTAACATTTTGTCCTTTGTGTTTTACATAGGTGAGGCTATTCCATGCAACTAAATACAACTTGGAATCTATGGACTCAATTTTCTAAAAAACTAAAAAAAAAAAAGCTTGACTGATAGTTTACTGTGACTGTTCTTTCCTGCTGAACTCAAATTCAAGAACTACAAAGTATTCTCTGTAAAGAGAGAATAAAATTGGCATCATGAATGCAAGAAGCAGGAAACATTTGAAGTAACTCTAAATCAAAAGTTAATATAGAAGACGAAAAGATTTTGTTAAAATATTTTGTATTTTTCAAATATAATACTGAGAGATGGACTTGGAAAGAGAAAACAAATTTCTGGGAAATGTGCCAAGGAAAGAAAAAGGAAAATACATTTCAGGCAAATTACATAACTAACCCACATGTAATTGATTTTTATTACATCACTGCCACATTCAAATGAGTTATTAAATATCTTCTATTATTTCAAAAGTTTTTCTGATACTTTATCAAGTCTCTGAATATTTATCAGTGCACGAAAGCAAATGTTAGAGTGGGGAAAAAGATATCTTAGAATCATAGAATCACAAAATCATTTAGGTTGGAAAAGACTTTTAAGATGGCTGAGCCGAATCATTAATCTAACACTGCCACATCCACGACTAGGTCACGTCCCTCAGCACTACATCAGCACATCTTTCAAGCACCTCCAGGGATGGTGACTCAATCACTTCCCTAGGCAGCCCACTCCAATGCTTGTTAACACTTTCTGGGAAGAAAAAATCTTCTAATATCTAAATCTAATATCTAACCTAAACCTCCTCTGGTAAAACTTGAGGCTGTTTTCTCTTGTCCTGCCACTTCTTCATTCGGAGAGACCTCCTTTCAGGTAGTTGTAGAGAGTGATAAGATCTGCACTCAGCCTTCTCTTTTCTAGGCTAAACAACTCCCATTCCTCCAGTCACAACTTCATTGTGTGTTTCTAGACACACTCAAGCACGTCAATGTCTTTCTTCTATTGAGGGGCCAAAACCTGAAGACATTATTTAAGGTGTGGCCTGCCCTCAAGCAGATCAACACTTCCTCTCAATGTGATGTCATCTGCAAGTTTCCTGAGTCTGCACTAGATCCCTTCACCCAGATCATTGATAAAGATGTTAAATAGACCAGGCTCCAACACTGAGCCCTGGAGAACACCACTGATGACTGGCTGCCAACTAGATTTAACGTCATTCACCACTGCTCTCTGGGCTTGGCTATCCAGACAGTTTTGCACCCAACAAAGAGTATGTCCATCCAAGTCATGGGCAGACAATTTCTCCAGGACACTGCTGTGGGAAATGGTGTTGAAGTCCAGGTAGATCACATCCACAGTCTTTCTCTCATCCACTAAACAGGTCGCCTTGTCATAGAAGGAGATCAGGTTAGTCAAGCAGGATTTGGCTTTCATAAACACATGATGACTAAGCGTGATCACCTGGTTGTCCTTTAACATGTCACATGATGACACTTAAGATGATCTGCTCCATAATCTTACCCAGCTCCAAGGTCAGGCTGACAGGCCTGTTGTTCCCCAGATCCTTCTTCCAGCACTTTTTGTAGATGAGTGTCACATTTGCTAACTGCTAGTGAACTGGGACTTCCCCAGTGAGCCAGCTGCTGGTAGATGATGGAGAGTGGCTTGGAGAGCACTTCCACCATCTCCCTTAGTGCCCTTGGATGGATCCCTTCCAGTCCCATTGACTTGTGTCTAAGTGCTGGTTGCACACCATTTCCTCTCAGATTACAGGGGCTTCATTTTTTTCCCAACCCTGTTTTCCAGTTCAGTGAGCTGGGTACCTAGAGAACAACTGGTTTCGCCTTTAAAGTTTGAGACATAGAAGGCATTTCTCAACCTTTTTTTTCGTCCTTTGTCACTATGTTTACCTCTGCATTCAAGGGTATAAGAAATCTTTTGAGACACTGAAAATTCTTTCTGGTATATTTATTTGTCCTTCCAAAGCAACTTCTACTCTTTTTCACCCTAAATTTTCATAAACTATGTATTATTTGATATAAGGGATATAACAGAATTTTTTTTAATTAAATTTTAAGAACATGGGAGGAAGAAATAACATTCTTAATTTGCTTATCTCTCCAACCTCCTATATACTTAGTTAAATTAGCAAGAATAGGTGTATTTAAAAGAGATACTATAGACAAAGTTTGATGAACTGTAATGAGTTGTATCTTTGTAATATTTTATATCTGTGTATATTAAATGCATTTATTAAACATGTGCAAAATGTATATTGTTCATCTTATTTCAGTAAAGCACTAGCAGCAAAAGCACACATTTTTATTGAATGCAAGCTCTAGCTGAAAATATGGCTGATATCTAGATATGATGCGTATTTACAACTCTAGCTACATTTACTGACATTTGTGACTAGAAGGAAAATTATCTTAAATGGCAATACTAGTTATTTGCATTGCAAGTCTCTATAAACCATCATTTCATATAATGCTAGCTTTGCTAATAAATTTATAATCATAGCTGCTTTTGATATCGATCATTTTAAAGGTGCACATTTGTAAAAATATGAAACTGCTGAAAGTTTATTGCTCTTAAAATTAAATTATGACTAATGCTAGTAATAGACTTCTCTTCAAATTATTTTAGATTTCATGTTCTCACTTCAAATAAATGCTGCCTTGTGCCTTTAGAATTTAAACAATTATTTCCCTTATTGCTCAGATATGTCAGTTCTCACAATCCAGCAGAAATCTTGTTGGATTTGGTTTTCACTGTGGAGATTCATCTGTAACATACTGAGAGACACAAACATGTATCATAGCCTTTATTGTTACATATAAAGATATATATGAAGCACATATAGTTATATATAAACTATTAAATATTATTTTATATGATTCATATTGACCCAGGTTTTCTATTTGAGAATGGCCAATATTAAACACTATGTTTTGCAGAAAAAGGAAAAACACTCACTAACAAACCTGTGCCTCTGCGTTCTTACATTTTTTAGTTATTTTTAAATGTTATTATAGGAGACACTACAAGAAATATGAGCATTAGAAAGCCATAAGAAGTATTTAAGAACTGTGACAGATACTTCTTAGAAAGGCTGAAGGACTTCTGGTAAAAAATTTTTTTTATTCCTTTTTTTTTTTCTCTTTTTAGAAATACAATTCTAAGTATCACCCTAATCTAACCAGACTGGAAGTAATTTTATTACAACAAACCAAGGTCAATTTGAGATTAATTAATAATTGGTGATAGATCAATTTTTGTCTCTATTTCTTGACATCTGCCATTTATTCTATTTATACCCTTCTTTCCTTCTTCTCCTAGAGAGCTTACTAGGAAATGTGCCAAATAAATCACCTTCAATGTGACAGGCACTGAAAAACACAGGAAAACTAATGAAAAACAGCAACCTGAAGTTGTTTGTGCAAAATAAACTGCTAGTGCAGCTAGTGACAGTTATTTGAGTACCAGCCTTTGCTCAGCATATTTGGTTTGACATTTAGCTCAATTGTTCAATGAATAGTGAAAGGTCATAAACACGTTCCTGTTAAGCAGAAGTACCAAAAGGAACTTGACCTACCTAAAAGCTTGTCCAGAGATTTCAGTTTGCCACTAGATCTCAGGTAATATGAAAGCTATGGAGTTTAACGGTGGTAATCCAAAGGAACAATCTAGATACTGTCAGACAGAAATAAAATTTTTCTTTGCTGCCAGTAGGTTTTAAAATAAAATGAGAAAAAACAGTAGAACAACTACTGTGTTCCATAAAACAAAATTATTTGGTAACTTAACATAATAGTTAAGACTGACAGGAGCTGTGGTCACAGCTGTACCAACAGAGAGACGAGCAAGGCATGTATTGGAAGTCTGAAATCTCAAAGAATGAGAACATGGATTCCATATTCTGAATTTGTGACTCTTGCAGGTTTGGCAGTGCTAATTTTCAGAGCTTTGTCATCATACTTTGCTTTTTCAATTAAAACAATACACAAATAAGTTTAAAATCTGGTGGAAATTCTCCCATATATTTAGTTTATAAAACTAGATAGTTACTAATGTCCAGGTAGCTCTGTGCATGCCTTTATGGGAAAGTTAATAATCTTTATTGCTGAGAGTTTTGGCATTCTAAGCCCGGCTCCTGGAAGGCCAATGTATCTCTGGAGCCAGGTGGGTTGGGATCCACAAAAGAGTCCTCAGATTCTGAGTCACTAAATGCAGCACAATTTTCTAGAATTTATTCCAGGATAAAAGCACAGTAGAGCAGATGTTTGCACTTGATAGGTATAGTCTGTATTAGAAACTAAATCTCAGCACTCTTTTCAGTTTCTTCACTCACAGTCCAAAACTAACACTACATGACTGATAATGCATACTTGAAGCTGATTTATACACTAAGAATTTGGAAGAGTCTCTTTAGCAGAGTAATCCAGTGATTGTTGCTTTCACAGGTAAAAAAATTCATAAAAGTTTCTGACAGTTTAATTTACTTGTTATGTAGTGCCATATTTATAAATAAGTCACCAAATCTCAAACACAAATACTCTTCTGAAAATCAAATTATTTAACTGAGAAAACAATATGAATTTGGTTTTAAGAGTTCTTTTAAAAAATCACTTAAAATATGAATAAAAAGGCTGTAGAGCAGGAAACAGAAGTTAATACTGTGATACATTTTAGTTAGCTAACTGTTATCCCCATTTTAAAGATACAGTTTACTAGACAGAAGAGACAGAGACGGGGAGAGAGAGAGAGAGAAAGGAATTATAAAATTGAAGACAGGCTACATAAGCTGAGAAATAGCATAATGACTAAACTCTCCTAGTTTTACAAACTTTTTTCAGTCTCATATTTTTGGGGTTTTTTTTTGAATGTTTCTCCTATTTTTCCTTGAAAAGTAGAACATGATTTAAAAAGCAATACCAGCTCCAGACTTTAATAAGATGTTTCCCTTTTTCATAAAAATGCAAGCTATTTTTAGATCTATTAGCATACTAAAGGACTATTAAGAAGGGATTTCCATTGTGAAATATTTATACAGGTAAGAGAAAAGTGAATAAAAATATTCTTACAATAAAATCCTAATTTCATATTTTACATATTTTAATAGTATTTATGATGAAGCAATAAAGGTACCAATAATTTGTGCTGAAATTTGACTACACTAGGGCAGTTATGCTTTAGAAATTATGACTTCAGATTTTATGGTTCTGTCTATATTTGGTGTGGTAGAGGTCAACAACTTTTTTCCTGTTAGGTCATATTTCACATGAGAGAAATAAAAGGCTTTTTTTTTTCTCTGATAGCAGCAAATATAAAGACTTTCATTCTAATCTTGTAAGGTTGTAAATATATTTAATCTTAGCTATAACTTCTTCTGTCTCATTTCCACTCCCTAGGATAGCTTGATCTTATTAAGGGCAATCTTTTGTAATTTGCATGTTGTGGGCCTTCCTGGAGTTTGCTTCTTATTACTGTAATGAAGTTCTATTTCTGAATAATGAGAATACTTGCCCACAGGAGTTCATGGTGGCTCCACACCTTTTAATAGTATTGCAGTGTACCAACTACCCATATTTCTTAAATCTATTACAACTTATGATGCTAGTGCATGATTAGGGCTTCTCTTCACTCTTGGGATTTCAACAGCATATTGATAAAACAGATAATCTCATCAAGAAGCCACAAAAAAGATTGTGAAAAGTGTGATAGATTATATTTCTTCTTTTCCTATCAATGTAAATTGCATTTGTGTCATCATTACACCACTGACTCTTTTTCCTTCTGTCTCCACCACTAAAGATTTATCCATTTCTTTTACCTATGGGATCATAACCAGACTCCAGCAAGAACTAAAAAAAAAAATGTGGATTTGTGTAGCTATTGCAGCTGATGGGATACTATAAGGCAACAGAAGTACAAAGCTAATAGCAATGAGACAGTGATGGACCCTGGAGAGGCGTATTCACCTAGGGAGCTTTAAGTGGACGAAAGCAGTAACGAAATAGGATAGGAAAGTCAGAGAGGGAATTGACAATTCAGAGCAATGAGAACATGAAAGAGCATAACCTCTGACTTAGCCATCCTTATTAGCATTTGTAGAATTTTAGAAAATCTGATTTTTGATCATATGTTACTGGGTCAAGCTGTGAATTGAGAGATGTAGAAGAAAAAGACTGCAAGAGCACCGTGAGATAAGATCACAAAAGTATGTTCCCCACCAACAATCTCAGGCATATAAATTTAGGATCATGGCTTGTCAAGACACACATGCAAGATTCCTACTGTCTCTTCTTCATTTACAGTATCATCCTTTTGTTTTTTTCCTGAGGTACTGTAATGCTGTATGAAACAATATTAAGATGATAATACTTGGAAAATATAAAAAGATAACAAAAAAATATTACCATTAAACATTATTCTCACAAATTATTTGTTTTTTGGGCTTTCCTAAAAATTTCTTGCTTCATCACTTCCAAAGAATTGTAACCCATGTCAGGGTCCTCCCTCTACAAAACTTTGGTATGCATTATTTGCTGAAATTCATTCCACTTTGTTATATTTTTACAATGTTTTGAACTAGGGGAAGAATGGGGCAGAGAGGGTATTTTTGCATGCAAAACATAGTTTTTTCTTAAAATATTTTATTAAGGATATTGAGATATAACACCTAAAAAGATTATATTTTAAACTATTTTTACTTCACACATCTCACTGAACTCCATGTTTAAATATTTCAATTTGATTGTATGCCCAAGGGAAAGTAAAATTGTAAATTTATGCAACAACATATGATGACATAGAAAAAACTTCTTTACTGAAAGGGTGAGGGAGCACTGGAACAGGCTTCCTGGGGAGGTTACAGAACCACTGAATCACAGAATGGTAGGGTTTGGAAGGGACCTCTAAAGATCAGGTCCACCTAGATCAGGTTACTCAGGAATACATCCAGACAGGTTTTGAAAACCTCCAGAGAAGGAGACTACACACTCTTCCTAGATAGTCTGTGCCAGGGCTCCCTCACCTGAACAGTAAAGTTTTTCATTAAGCAGGACTTTTTGTGTTCCAGCTTTTTTATCCCTAGTTGTATCACTGGACACTACAGAAAAAAAATGTTACCCCATCCCCTTTTAAATATTTGTAGTATTGATGAGATTCCCCTGCAGTCTCCTCTTCTCCAGGCTGAACAGTCCCAGTTCCCTCAGCCATTCCTTATATGAAAGATGTTCCATTCCCCTGATCATCTTGGTGGCCCTGAGCTAGACTCTCTCCAACACTTCCCTGTCCCTCTTGAGCTGAGGAGCCCAGAACTGGACACAGGACTCCAGAGGAAGCCTCACCAGGGCAGAGGAGAGGGGGAGAAGAACCTCCCTCAACCTGCTGGCCACACTCTTCTTGATGCATCCCAAGATGCCATTGGCCTTTTTGGCCACAAGGGCACATTGCTGGCTTGTGTTTAGTTTGTTATTAACCAGGACTCCCAGGTCTCTCTCTGCACAACTGCTCTCCAGCAGGTCAATCCTCAGCCTGTATTGGTGCATGGGGTTGTACCTTCCCAGATGCAGGACTCTGCACTTGTCCTTGTTGAAACCCATGAGGTTCCTCTCTGCCCAACTCTTAAGCTGGTCAAGATCCCGCTGAATGGCAGCACAGCCTTCTGGGGAATCAGCCAGTCCTCCCAATTTGGTGTCATCAGCGAACTTGCTGAAAGTATACTCTTAGGTTGTAGAGTCTTCCTCTCTGCAGTTTTCCAAATCAGCCTGGACACATTCCTATGTGACTTGATTGAGGTGAATCTGATTGAGCAGGAGTGTTGGACTAGATTTCTAAAGGTTTCTTCCAACCCTTACCATTTAATGATTCTATGATTCTATGATTTTATTTAACTTTATTTTTAAATCAATATTATTCTTAGCATAATTTGTTGTTTTTTTTTTTACTTTTGTCTTTAAGCTTTAATAGAAAACTTCAGTTTTTTCTTTTAAAAAGCATAGTAGCAGTATATAAGAATGTCTTAAAAGGCCCAAAGCTCTTAACTCTCTGCTTACAGTATGAAAACTGAGTGAGTAGATTCTACTGTTAATGAAACTGAAGCTTAATATATCAAGGATGATTTATTTTATACTGCAGTCCCAGACTTGAGTCTAAATTCTGTGAAAATGGAAGTATAGATCTGAGACATTATAGAAGGTCAGTGTAAGAATTTTTTCTTGGATTTTACTTGCTATCAAAGTGGAGTCACTTTCCTTCAGTATGGAAAAAGTATAACTTACTTTGTTCTTAGTAGCAACTCACATGCCACTATAGGGCTAAATAAAGAAGGGACAGGATGTTGTAATCATAAGATGAAAGAGTTAGTATAAAGTTTTATACCAAGAGCTACAGGACAGAGAGGTGGAAATTAAAGACTGCAACTTAGTGGGAAAAAATTGAACCAGCTTCTTTGAAAAAGATGTTTTAAAAAACAAGTAGATCGTTGCAGAATTACTTAAGATACAAATATAAAAATGTAAATACAAATGTAAAAGTCTTTTCTTCAATTAAATGATCGTCTCTGAAAAGTGTATAAAGAGCTAGCAAATATCACTGCTTAAAACCACTGAAAGTTAAAATTGCTCCTGCTCTTACTTTCATTTTCATAACGTGTATCATCTTCTGAAAGATAATATAGCAGAAAAGAAAAAAGCAAAAATCATTGAGAAATCATGAGAGTGTGAAGTGGATTGAGTATCTTGCTGTTTTGGTATTTCATTAAATATGCATACTTTGAACAAGAATAAAGAAAACTCATTTACTGATGTGTATGGAAAATGCTAAAGTAAGCACTATTCTGGATTAGTTACTGTCATTGTACTCAATAATAGATGAGGGAAGAGATCTCAGTATTATAAGCGAAATAGAATGGTGCTTATTTATGATAAAAAAAAAAAAGTCTTTCAGAATGGCTACTGTATTAGTAAACAATTATAGAATAATGAAAAGTAGCTGTACACATACACATAGAATTTTTGTGGGAGACAATGACTTTGTTCTCATGTTTAAATTTTCCTGAAACATATCAAGCTTCCTTCCATATATTCCTTCATGAAAAAGAAAGCTATACTTAGGAAGTGGAAGAAAGAAGCCCATTTGCCATCTAAATATGTAAAAAGCCAAATAAGAGGGGCTTATATTCTCATTAATAAGTTGTAACATTATACAGGACTGTACAGAATTGAATTTTAAAGATTCTATAGGTAAGCATGAAGCAGTTCTATGAGGCAGTGATATGTGGTAAAAACAAGAGTCAAGTCTAGAAGCAGGGTCAAGAAATATGAAAATTACCACGGACTGGCTGAAAGAGGAGATGTCTGTTGTTACTGCCAGCAAGAACAGTGTGAAATAACAAAAAAAAAGACAAATATTCTTCACTTAGACAAAAGGAAAAACTATTTCACTGTGAGGTGAGGGAGCCCTGGCACAGGCTGCCCAGAGGGGTTGTGGAGTCTCCTTCCTTGGAGGTCTTCAAGACCCTCCTGGACATGTTCCTATGCGACCTGATCTAGGTGACCCTGCTTCTGCAGGGAGGTTGGACTAGATGATCTCTAAAGGTCCCTTCCAATCCCTACGATTCTATGATTCTATTTTAAGATTCTATAAATAAGCAAACAAAAAAAACCCCAAAAATAAAGAAAAGAACAAACTGGACTAATTGTTTTCTCTTCTTATTTTTCTACCCTAAATGGTGAGTAAAATTTAGTAACCTGAGGGGAGTTCAGACAAAGGTGGAAGAGATGCAGTTGCTTGAATTCTCATGATTTTTTGGAGAGGAAGAGAAGCTCAAAATCTGCTAAATTCATTTCTGCACATGTGTCTGGTTTTGATGCTACAGGTATGAAAGTCTTCCTGCCTGGCACAACCAGTGCACTTTCAAACACTTTGGAGGTACAGTTCAGAAATAATCATGGCCAAGACACCTTCTGAATATACAATTTCTCAGTTATAAGCATGTAAGTATTGCTATGACATATTTCTGGGAAATGATATTTTCACAAAAATTAAGACTGCAGTGCATATTTATCTCACCCAAGAGTTAGAGACAGAAAAATATAATGAAGATATCTACCCTGTCTAAATAAAACTCGACTACGTTCAATATGTGTTCTGCTTGTCTGCCAGTTTACAAACTGAAGGAAACTTTGGGATTGAAACCTGATATATCATACGGAAGATTAAAAAAGATGTACATCAGTAACAGTGAAATAACTGATATGATCAAAATAATAACAGAAAATTTAAATAGTTGTTGTAAGGAGGAGATATATTCAGTAAAGACAGAAGAAGTCTAATACTTTTTAAAAGTATTAATTTTCTTAGATGAGATTCAGTATACTTGAACTGGATCAAAACTAACACTTGTGCTATTAATTATCCAGTTTTAAAATCAATTTCAGATTCTTCCATTGTTCATAATAGTGCAATTGAATTTTATTTTTTTTTCTAAATCCACATTACTGTTCTACATCTGTCACTTGTATCATGAAGAACAGTTGGGCATGAAGACTCCACAAACTCCTCCTGAATTAGTGGAATCATTTCCAAGGTGTTATCCAAAATGCCGTTTCATATGACTTGTCCTTTAAAAATCTATTGGCCCAAGTGATTTAAAAATAAACATGCTCATACACTTCTTAGACTCCGTAAGATTCAGACTCATTAATGTTTTGGTTTAGATTGAGAATATTCTTTTGACACTAATTTCTCAGATGTCCTTTCTTAAATGCACTTTGCCTCATATCACAGAGGTCTCAGGATACATATATCAGTTGATTACTTTTGAAAGAAACTGACCCAGAATAAGTGCTTCAAGAGCACACCTAATAGTCTTCAACAAGTAACAATCATTAAGTCCACAGGACTGTGTTCATTGCATTTGAACTAGTCTGAAATTGTAAGGCTCTGCCCCAAAACATGTACATTGTTTCAGCCAGGCCTCAACTCCTATTGTTTCACTTTTTACATTGATCTATGTTGCTTGCCAATGTAACAACACCCTTGGTTCAGGTGTCCTATGAAATATAAGTGAAAAAGCCAGATTTTTTCCTTTCTTAGATTTCTTTTCTGATGTCTTGATTAACATTTACTGTATTTATATGGAAAGCCCCCTTGTTACATGGATCAATCCCACAGTGACTACTACAGACATCCACTAAGGTATCTATAGAATTAATTTTAGGAAAGTCCATTTACACAGTAATTTTTATTTAATTAAGAAAAACATAGAAATATGAAGTAATCTGTAACTGAGCATTAGGAAGTAAAAGTCTGAAACTGTTCTGTCAGTCTAAGTTAGTTTTTACTCTAAGATTGGACTAGAAGAACCAGAGTTTCTTATTCTTGTATATTTGTTTACACTCAAGTAAAGTGGTTGTTAAAGAAACTGCTGTTGCATTTTCATATGCAGATATTTTAGTGTCACTTTCTATCAATCAAGTGTGTTTCTACAGATGGAAATCACCTTTTGATCAATTCTTAATGTATAATATCTCTTCAATACAATTCTAGGACCTTATTATTTGGGTTTTTTCTATAGGTTGACATCAGTCAAATGTAAATGCAGTGAAAGGTAGGTATTAAACTATAAGTAGTTGGATCAGATACAGATCCTTCAGATGAACACCCAGCTGTGCTCATTTCTCAGAAAAGGTGTGAGTTTCCTCTATAATGCTGTCTTCTTGACACCTCCTTACCTTTGCTCATAGGCAGAGGTAGGCCCTTAGTCTTTAAAATCTCACTGTTTGGTGCTAATTCTTAACTTTTAATATCCTGTCACAAAAAAGAATATATATTTTTTCATACAATGGTAAAAAATTTACAGTATTATTTGACTGAGTAATAGTATCTGAACAGTTTAGCTATTCAGATGTATTTGACATAAGATACCATTTGTGATTTTGATGAAAACTACAAGTGTGGAAAGTTAAATGTATTTTTCTAATTTTATATCCCACAATCTAGGTGACCCTGCTTCTGCAAGAGGGTTGGACGAGATGATCTCTAAAGGTCCCTTCCAATCCCTACCATTCTATGATTCTATGAATTTCATAGATGCTTCTCAAAAACAAATAAAACAGTGAGGTATACTTTTGTGTTGAGAGCTTCTAATGACAAAATGAGAGACATGGAACCAAGAATCAATTATTAGCTAATTATACTCACATTATTAGCGACCAGAATAAAGACACTTGGTTTAATTCTTAAAAATTCTTATTTGATCTTAAATCTAGGGAACATGCTCTGACATTGTTCAATTTACTGTTTTAGTAGAAATGAATGAGTCTACATTAAGATCGTGATGATTTTATTTCAAATAATCTATTTTTCCTATAAATAGAAACATAATTCTATACAAAGGAACCTTGAAAAGAGAACTAGACTGAAAAATGAAGGATATGATGTCTGACTGAAACAGAACTAATCTGGCAGGTAACAATTTATTGAGAAATTCAGGAATTTTCTGACTGGTGCTGAAGCTCTATTGAAACAAATATAAGAAATCATTCATGTAATACATCAGCTCTTTGCCATAGTATAAACAGGTTCAGAAATTATTAAAATGTTAGTAGAGATTTCTAAAAAGGCTTTCATTTTTACAACAGATCCAGAAGGTGCTGGAGATGCCTGTTATGAATTATTTTTAAAGTCTTGGTAGTATGACTCAAAGAAGGAAATGCATATGTAATTACTGTTTCAGCAAACTCCTAGTTAAACCAATGTTTGATTGATGTGTGAGTATATCCTCAAATAGGGCTGCAAATAGCCATTACGCTAGATTACTATATGTCAGCCTAAAACAAGCATTACTGCAGAACTTGAAGTAATAAGGGAGAGTAAAGAGGAAATAATAAGAAATGATCACAATTATTTTGAAAGGAAATTTTGGTTAAAAGTTTTGATATAAAAATCTGACGTAATCTCCTATTTTCACAATCTGTCCTATGGAAATCTATTACTATAACTATTAGAAATTAGTTTTGAAAATCACATTTTCTGGCCAGTATCTCAGGATATTTCAGTTTTCTGTTATCCAAATAAAACAGAATATATATTGCCAGAGTACATCTTTAGTAAAGTTTGGATTCGAAATTCCTCTCTGAAATAGGATAGATAAAATATGGAAATAAGAATAAGTTGTCCTTATGACTAGTATGGAATATGCTAAATTGTATGACGTCTTCTTCATCTCCCTCTTTTCCATTCTCATAAGAGAAAAACGCTATGAGATAAATTATAATGAATAAAAAAATACTGCAAGATATAGGCTGACTGAAAAAAAAAAATACTTAAAAGGACATCTATTTTTTTTTCAACTGCATCTAACAAAATGTAAAATTTGCCTGACAGGATTTAGTTATGGTCCATATTAATTAATTTTGAAAAGAAATTCACTTTTCCTGTATTAGATATTGATATATTTGCTTATATGATTTTCCAATTTAACAGAAATATTTCAAGACCTCCATCTGACTTTAGTGTTATTTGTTCTTGCTTACTGACATGTAGCAAAAGACAATATGTATTTATTATCTTCTTCCAGTCATCACTGAGCTTGCTATAGAATCATCAATCGATCTAATACATTAAAAAAATATTATTGAGAGAATCAAAAGTGCTGCAGTGTTAGTGTTGAGAGCCCATGGAATCTTTTTAATCAGTCTAGCTGAGTGAAATAAATTTAAAGATGTAAGATAGAAGTTACTTTATACATTACTATGCAAGAAATCACCCCAAAAAGCTTTTAGCAGAAATGGACTTCATGAGGTAAATTTCAGACACATAGTTCTTCATAAATTGAAAAGCTTAACTCTAAGTGATATTTTCAATATTTAAGAGAACATGAATTGTGCTGTATTTTTGTGAAACTTCAACAGACTATAGCTTTATCTACCCTAGCAGTCAGGAATAGCAACAAATCTCTGAAAACTGTTGGCCCTAAGGACTCAACATACCCACTACTGGATTCTGAGGTTTTAACTTTAAAAAAGTTTTTATCTAATCCCACAGATTGAAGATTAACAATTGAAGGTCATTATAGTCACATGTGAAGAGTGTTTTCTGGTTTAGATTTCCAAGAGAAATCTTGTTTGCATCATCCAACAAATAGAAATTACCTTATATAGACCTAAAATTTCAAAGATCTCAAGTTCAAGATAAAATTTCTTACTGAATGTATGTGATCAGAGAAGAGATTTTGAAAATACAACTTCACGGATTAGTTTAACAGTCTAATTATATTAACCATTGTGCAAATTATATGTAGTAGGTGGCTACAGATGTGAGGCTTGATTTGGAGTATTCTTATAATACAAACTAACATAAACAGGCCTTAGAAGACACTTTAGAGGACTTCAGCTTTTTCCTTTTTCATTTTTACACTTGACTTACAAAATAGAAACAAGCAGCAATTATTTGTTTAAAAAAAAGATAATTGTTTAGCAAGACTGTGCCACAGACAGAAGAAAGGAAGACAAAATGATCGACAAGGCAAACATTTTTCCACAGAAAAATTCCTTGCAATAATACCAAGTTGTTCTCAAATTAGCTAAACTTTGAATCCACCACTTATGAATGAAATCCAGAACCATGAACAAGAACTTTGCCTAGGGAGGCCAACAAGTTGCATTTACATTTGTTCTGAATTAGTGAGTTAAAACAGAGACCTATTAGATAGTTTGCTCAGCATTAAAAAAGCCATTTCAGAAGCCTGTTAAGCTAATTTGAGCAGCTATATTTCCAGAATCTCTTTTGCAATCACACATTTTCAGTAAGAAATGTTATCTTTAGCCTGAGACCTTTGAAATTTTAGCTCTATTTAAGGCAATTTCTATGCTTGAAATTTAAAGCAATTTTCTATGCTAAAAGGTGAGTTATGGTTCTGTGACTCAGTGATTAGTGTGCATGTGGAAAGTATCACTTACAATAAATATTCCATAATATTTTAATTAGTGTGATAGGAAATCCTTTTCATGTTTATCAATCAACATGCTAAGCACCTTGACATGTTTTTATCTCAGTATAGATTTTGTAACTTGAAAATAATTTGTTAGCTGACTACTTGTAAGACTAACATCTCATAAAAACCTTAAGTTAGTCCATGTCTGTAACCTTCCCCTAAAACATGACACTTTTTATGGCCTTTGTGGTATATGACCAAGAACATACAGAGCCTGAATCTGTAAGAAATGTTTTTCTAGCTGGTGGCATAGCTTTTTGTAACAAAAGATAGCCAGTGTTAAGTGGACAGTCTGAGGGAAATTATAGGAATACATAATAATGAGTGAATCTAATCTACTTGGCTGTCAACAATGAACGCCACAAGGTTTTTCTAGTTTATATGTATTAGTTTGTGTGTACAGACTATGAAAATTGTGGATAACTGGATTCTACAACGTATATTGTTGAATAAGGTTAAATGCATGGGATTTATTTTTTGTTTTTTATTTAAATTAGTTATATATTTTAAATTTAATTTAATGTAGTTCATTTTATTTTATTACTTAAGAAAAAGGTCTTCTCTAATCTGGTAAAAACATCTGTTTATCACATGGTCTGGCAATACCCTTTCTATATCAGTGCCGTGCAGTAAAACGGCATTTTGATGAAGGAGAAGGGCAGAGGCAGTCAACACAATGAAATTCATCACAGACTTTGACAAGTTACATATTATATGGTATATCAGAATTTTGTATGAAAACACAGAGAAAGTTTTCAGCATGAAGAAAAGGTTATCATTCAATATGATGGTTTAGAAATGTCAGTAAACTGTGACAGAGTAAAATCTGCATATAAAAACAGCTTAGTTAGATGAATCATCAACACAATAATAAGTAAAGTTAAATAATTATTTTTGATAATTAATCTCACGAGTGTGATAAGAATAGTATAACGTGATTTACAAAGGTCTTCTAGAGAGATTTTAAGGATTGTAAAAACTCTAATTTTTAATGAAAAAATAATGGTAGCATCCTCCAGTAAGTAAAGTTCTTCCCATTCTGCCTCCAATATACATGCTATTCTTAGGTGTGTATTCGGACATGTCATGTACAGCACTATCTGTCAGTGCTCGTTCTTGTATGCCTTTACAACCACTTCTTCAAGATGAAAGGATGCCAGAAACTTGACTTTTTACTCCCACTTTTTCAGTCAGAATCACTGGAACATAATTTTAAAATCTGAAGTAGGATAGATCACAGAACTTAAAAGTAACAAAAAAAAATTGAGTAATTATTCTTTCTCTGGGATATTTTCCATGACAAGCACCAAGCAGTTTTCAAAAGCCTGAAGGTAGTTCTAAATAGAGGTTAGACAGGTCTACTAAAATTAACAAATGACCTGCTAGTCTGTGGATGACAAACATAAGTAGATAAATTGTGACTTCATGTGAAATATTTCACATTTCCTTATACAAAGAGGAAGAGACAGTTGCTCTTTATTCCTTCAGAGCTTACTTTGCTACAGCAAAACTTATTTTGTTACACCATAGTCTATAATTGATAGACTAGAAGTAATATTTAAACTTTTTCTAGAAATGCAAACAGTTTGACTTGAGCCCCTTCCAGCTGAAACGATTCTATAATTCTATGATCTCTTTAAACAAATGAAAAAAACCTCTCCCACTACATGCACAAAATGGCTTTGTTTCACCCATACAGAATTTCTTTTCAGGGTGAAAATACCATAACTCTTGCAAGACTATGTGAAGTGCAATAAGTGTAGCATAAAAGGATTTTTAACTGCAGCTTCAGCGGGCATTTGTCTTTATGGCATAACTGTGCAATGTAACAACACAAAGGCTTGGGTGTTATCAGGATCTGAGAAACTTTTGGTTCTCCTTTCCAGAAGAAACCTTCTGAACTCAATTAGAGCACTCCTAGAAGCAGGTACCTGCAAATGTGATAGTCAAGTCCTATGCTTATAAAGATATTTTCCCTTTCATATACGCACTCCAAGGTAAATACAGTTATACAACTTACAGGATATTTATGGAGAATATTTTGCTTCTATTTTTATTCTCTCCCAATATTGAAACACTAGCATCTGTCTGGTTTTATTCAATCCTCAAACATTTGCTGCATTTTCATTTCCATAACTGGAAAAAAGTCTTGCTGTACAATCATTTTGATATTCTCCCTCTTACTACCACCTCAGTTATTTGTTTTAGAATATGAATTTTTCAGTATAAATACTTCAATTTTGAATTTATCTTGTACTGAAGCCAGACAGTACTATGTCTAAAGTCCAGATATGACTTCTGGAAAAGTCAATTAAAGGTGACAATCAAAAGTTGTTCACACAAAAACCTAAGGATATCATGGTATGGATAAATATAATTGGAGTCTTAAGCTCCAGAAAGAGAAGAGACAGCTGCTTTCAGGGTGCCCAAAAGCAGATTCCCTGCTGACACAGTATAGGAATTGACACAGTTGGTAGTATAGAATTAATGGGTTTTATTTGCAGAGAAGGATTATCAGAATAGTTGATTTTGTTTCTCATTTGATTATCAGTTTCCTATAGCAGGACACAGCAGTGCCTCTAAAGTTAAGCATCAGATGTCTTTATGAAGTTCTTGGAGTTGATAATGTAGGCAAATTTGCTCCTAGCAGAAACGTAAAATCCTCGGGTAATATCTCTTTCATTCATAAAAAAAGAAAAAGTCAATTTTCATAAATGAGAATATATAGTGGGAAACAGATAAAGATATAAGAAAACTTGTGGTCAGAAGTATTTTAAATATTAGAGATTTTTTTTTTTCTCGTTTAATACCAAATTGTAGAGAATATATGGATGATATTTTGGACTTTTTTTTGTTTGGATTTTGAGTTTTCTTTTTGCACAATGAAGTTAAAAGATTTGTTTGTAAGACATACTACACTGTGATGGTTTAACCCTGGCTGGGTGCCAGGTGTCCACCAAGTCGTTCTATCACCCCCTTTCTTCAACTAGATGGGAGAGAGAGAAATATAACAAAATGCTTGCAAGTCGAGATAAGGACAGGGAAATAGCTCAGCAATTACCATCACAAGCAAAACAGACTCAACTTGCGGAGAAATGGTTTGCTTCATTAATAAACAATGAAAACAGAGCAGGGAAAATTAGAAATAAAGCCAAATATCAAAATATCTCTCCCCACCCCTCCTTATTCCCTGAATTCTCCCTCCTCCCCGCTCTCAGAGGTGCAGGGGAATGAGTGTTATGGTCAGTTTGTCACAGATGGACTTTGCCACTGCTTCTTCACAGGAGGAGGCCTCCTCACACTTCCCACTGATACAGGGTAGGGTCCCTCCCATAGAAGACAGTCCTTCATGAATCATCAATCATGGGCCCCTTCTCAATCATGGGCCCTTTCCCTGGGCTACAGTTCTTTATGAGCTGCTCCAGCATGGGTCTTTCCCACAGGGGCAGCTCCTTACACACTGCCCCAACATAGGTCATCCACTGGGAGAACAGTCTTTCAGGTATCGATTGCTCCAGCTTGAGTCCCTCACAGGATCATAAGTCATGAGAGCAAATCTGCTCCAGCATGGACTCCTCTCTCCATGGATCTCTAAGTCCTATCAGGACCTTGCTCCAGTATGGGCTTCCCACAGAGTCACAGCCTCCATCAGGCATCCACTCACTCTGTCATGGGGTCCTCCATGGGTTGTAGGTGGGTCTCTCCACCCCTGTCACCTCCATACCTGCAGGGGCAGGGAATATCTCACCATGGACTTCACCATAGGTCACAGGGGAATCTCTCTTCCAGTGTCTGGGCACCTCCTTCTCCACTGACCTTGGTGTCTGTGGAGATGTTCTCATATTCCCACTCCCTTCTGCTGCTGCAGTTCAACAACTCTGCAGCAGCATCTTCCCCTTCTCAAATCTGTTAATCACATTACATCAATTACTAATTGGCCAGGCCTGGGTCCATCTTACAAGTGACTGTCATTAGCCCTATTACCTACAGGGTAAGCTTCTGGTACATCTTTGTATAAGGAAGCCACCCTGTAGCACCACCGCCCCCCCCCCCTCCCCTCCCCTCCCCTCCCCTCCCCTCCCCTCCCCTCCCCTCCCCTCCCCTCCCCTCCCCTCCCCTCCCCTCCCCTCCCCTCCCCTCCCCTCCCCTCCCCTCCCCTCCCCTCCCCTCCCCTCCCCTCCCCTCCATAAACCTGGACATCTGACTGACTGCTTTGCAGAAACTGGGTAACATTGGCTCACATTTAGAAAGTAAAATTTTCTGCTGTATGGATGGCAAAAGATGATTTCCTTACCAAAACTCATTCATGTAATTCATGTAATTATTTGGATCCATTACATTTAGTTTATACAAAATATATGCTAAAATAAAATGCAAGAGGTGCAAGGTCATATACATTCAAAATTTAGGAAATGTCAGAATTAAGGTTTTTTAAAAATGATTCATCACATTTAGCCTCTCTCCATTTAAATGCCATAAAGAAGTCTTCACGTACGTGGATTAAATATTTTTCCATCATTCAGAACACAAAAGAGCATGAGGAAACCGATCTGCTTTAGAAGCACAGTAAAGGGAAACATGTTTTTTTCTGTTCTCTTGTACTTAGAATAAAGAAGGAAACCACAAGAGTTATTTTATGGTTTCAGTTGAACATTTCCCTAAGGAAATTACACTGAATTCTACTTTAGCTGAATTAGGTTTAGCCTAGCAAATATCTTTTAATAGATAGAAACTAATTCCTCCTTTTGTTTATTTCTTAATCTTGAGGTTAATGTGCAATTTTGAGAACTGAACTTGACATCTGAAACTCAAGTTAATAGGAGATGTGTTTTAAATTAATAAATAAATACTTCCAATATACTTCTTTAATGGTAAATATCACAAAACTACATCATGAGAAAATGAGAAACACTGTTCTCAGAATAATATGTAGATGAGATTTAAAAATTCCTACCCAGAATCATTTGACTTGGCTTTAGAGACAGTGACTTATTGCACTAAAAATGCAATTTTGGGGGTGTGATATTACAATCTGAGAGCTCCATTTCAGTAATTGCCTTGATGTTCAGCCTTATCTCACAATAAATTGATTACTTCATCATCATTTTACTGAAAAATAAATATGATCTTTATGTTTCTGTGCTATATGGTAAAGACATATTTGTGGGCAGTTTTCAAAGACTAATTGATGACTAATTGATAAATTGCACCATTTAACTTAGAGTAAATTCTTTGTAGACCTACACCCTTCCATGACCTGCTCTATAAATCCACTAAATACAGATAATATACTGTATCCCCTTCTCTGCAGCTATGTCCTCCTGTGTGAAATTCTCTTCCTTATGAGTCAATGAATTCCAAAGTAGGACTCTATCATAGTCTCTATAATACCACTGCCAGTCTTTTGATGCTTTCAAAGATATAAACACTTCATATCCCACCTCAAACAAAATAATAATGTCAGTGTAATGCAAAAATTGAACTTAGAGTTATGTTGTCCACAAACAGGCCACAGTTCTCCATTCTGATCCTTATGCTGTGAAGTTCACTACTTCTGCTGTCACTGATTTTTTTGGTCCAGCCTTCTAGCTCCTGGGAGAACTTGCAGCACACTATCGTGGATCTCCTTCCTGTATATTTGTCACTTTCATTTGTCAACTGATCACAAATTTCGTTGGAAAGCTCACCTTTAACTTCCTCTGAGTCACTCTTTCCTCTACTTTGTAACTGTTTTATTCAATTTATGGAAAAGACAATAGAATATTTTCACTCCTATGGTATTTACTACATTATTAAAGTGAAGAATTTTCAGGTATGTATACAATTTCTTTCAAAAATAAAATTAAAGCATTTTAAAGCAATATAATAAAACATATTAATGGAAAGTGGAGGCTTTTTTTCTGACTTCAACTTTTAATTGGGTGAGTAGGGCATAAGACGTCATAATTATCTGCATAATGTGTAATTCCATAGATCATATCAAAGACATTATCCTGAGTCAGTAAATCAATAGTTAATTGTGTGCATTCCAACGTCTTTGATGAAACTGGACTTACTAGAGCATAAAGGAGTTCACCCCATAATGACTAAGCTTTTAGTTCGTATCACTGTATCCAATAGCTCAGTAGGACATGTCAGAGAGGGAGTTATTTCATTAGACGTTCTTCAAAAAACTTTTCTTGAAGGGCTATGAAGACACTGTTCTTTTTTTGAACTAAATATAGATAGAAGATTAAATATATCAGGGGTGTCAAGTCAAATTTTCAGGGCAGCACAGTGAGTTGTATTAGCAGTAGTACCTTTCAGAACTACTGCTATGGTTCCTAGTTTCTTAAGTGAACATCAGCAGCTGTATAACTCTTTTCTAGGATGTGCAATTGGTAGTCTGATTTATCAAACATCACATTCACAATTTCAGCACATGGATTCTATCACTGAAGTCAGTGTAAAAGTTTGTGTCATACACAATGCAACTTGAATTTAAGTGACCTCAAAAATGTTAAGAGACTACTGCTTTTTATATACTGATTGTCACTCACGATATGTGGTCTTTAGTTAAACCAAGATACTGTTTCAAATCAATTTCAGTGTCAGAGCTTGTTTGCTTTATTTAGGTCTTAAAGAGTTTCCACTCCTATAGAAATCTGTAATTTTTTTCATTAATGCAAACCTATGTAGTCTTTGTCTTTTCAAGTGTCATACCAATTACTATCATCAGATATGAGGAAAAGCCTTCTTGTTCTAGTTTCAGTTGGTATACACCTAATTTTCTTCCTAGTGACTGGCATAATACTGTGGTTTGGATTTAGGAGGAGAGTAATGTTGATAGGACATTGATGTTTTAGTTGGTGCTGAGTAGTTATTACACTATGTCAAGTACTTTTCAGTTTCTCACACTGCCCTGCCAGCAAGGAGTCTGGGGGAAGGGACACAGCCAGGATAGTTTACCGAAACTGACCAAAGGGATATTTCATACCAATGTTATGCTCAGTATATAAATAGGAGGGAAAGCTGGCTAGAGAGCTGCTGCATCAGTCAGGTAGTGGTGAGCAATTGTTTTTCATTTTCATCACTTGTTTTTCTTGGGTTTTATTTCTTTCTCTTTTTGTTATTTTCCCTTACATGATGATTTTTGTTATGATTATTTTATTTTGTTTCAATTCTTTAACTGTTCTTATCTCAACACATGAGTTTTCTTTTACTCTTCCAATTCTCTCTTCATTCCACAAGGCTGGGAGTGAGTAATTGGCTCTGTGCTATGTGATGCTTAGTTGCTGGCTGGGGTTAAACCATGACACTCCTGAAGCTCAGTTACTTTATTATACCTTGAGTATCTCTGGATGTTCTAAAATAAATTATAAGTTTTGGAGATTATTCTTTTTCTTCCTATTTAGCAGAGACTACAGGAGATTCTGTTTTAAATGGAAATTAGGGTAGTTGAGAAATGTAAGAAATTATCTTAGATTAGTCCAAAGACTTAAAGAATTTCTTTTTGGGTAACGTAAATGTTTAAGTACTACTTTGTTCTCAGTGCCAGAGTTTCTACCAATTAATCTTCCTTTAAGAATTTATATAATGAGCTAACCTACTTGTAGGTTATACTCTTGAAATAGGATCTGTGGTATAGACCTCCTATCAACTCTGAATATTTTTTCTGAAAAAAGTTTGAAAATTAATACAACTCTCTCCACCCTTCACAAAAACCTTCCCTACAAGCCAAAGTGTTAGTTCCTAAAAGACCTGAATTACTTAATTTCACCTTGTTATAAGCCTTTTTTTAACATTACTTTAAAATCAAAAACTAAACAAGTAATTATTGTTTCTTTAGGTTCAAACTGACAATATCTTCTGGTAATGCACTGGAGAGATCATTTCCATACATTTTGCATTACATATTATTGAAGGAGAAACAACTGTGTCTTAAATCAAGCAGGGATAGATAGTTAACCATAAATAGGATATGAGATTGCAATAAAAGCACAATTATACATTTATAAATTTACCTACAGTTTATAATTGTTGATTTACTATGTGGTAAATACACAGAGATAATAGCTTCCAGAAACAAAGCTCTGAAGAAAGATCTATTAGAATTTGCTGCATGAATATCCATATACACTGAAGTATCAGGAATTGCATTATATTTTCACATAAGAACAGTAAAAACAAAACCTGAAGTCACAGCTATCATGAAGCTGTTACTATTATTATTATTTTTAAAATGCAAATATCCCAATATCCAGTACCTGATCTTATAAAAAATATTAGTGACAGCATCTCAAGTTTATACAACACTTGGAATTGCTTATTTTAATTTTTTTAGAAGAATTTGCAAATTACTGTGGGTAACTCTGCTTTTCATAAGCACAACCAGAGGCCAATATTCTGAACTTTATTTTTCACTTACTGTTTGATAGCTTTTTTTTTCTTGTAAAATATTTTACTTTTTGTATCTTTTGGTTTTATTTTATTTTTATTCATTACTTTTAAAATGGATGCAGAAAGCTCCACCTCTTCTTTACCTTGATTACTGAGGGCTGCACATCTTTTGCTGTGACAACAGTATAATCTTTCAACCACTCTCATACTTCTCTCATTGTATTATTTTGATCTACCAGTTTTACTGAGCAATCGCATTATTTCTACATGAATGCAAATCTGAGGTTTCATATTTTTTTTCGTGGGGCTGGCCAAATGTTTCATAGTACTGTGAAAACTTGATCACTTCAATGAGAAATATTTGTTTAAAAAAAAATGTAAAGAAAGGATGATAACTGATTTGTGAAGGACAACTAGTGTCAGATCAAACTTCCCAGGATCCATTTCCTTTTTTATAGTCAGGCTACAAAAGAAGATGACAATTCTGCTTGAGAGGATCAATGACTGAGAATATATAGGATAAGTATCTGTGTTATTAATGTTAGAAGTATTACTAGCTTTTAATTTTTTCTGTCCTAGCTGACCTAATGAAGGAAGTTTCTAATTAACTCCTCTTCTTTACATCTCAAATAGATTGTAATAAGTAAAATTATTTCTTCTTCCATGATACTTCTGTAGAAAAGCAATTCATAATTTGTCACATATTTTTAAGATAGATGGAAGTTGATATGTTGGTAAGAGGATCTTTTATTTTTAAAAAATCATCTGTTAATTTTGAATGTCTGTTAGTCACTATTTAACACTCTGCTTCCTTAACATGGATAGCTAATGTAGTGCCCAGCCATCTCATTATATGAACAAATTTGGGAACTGAATAAATTGAAAAGATGCTCAAAATTTAAGATGAGCAACTCCAACATAGTGTTTTCTGAGTTATAACTGTTTTTTCTTATATTTTGCCATACATTCTGGGGCCCCACCACTTATGGAATCTTGAGAATACAATGCTGTGTTCCTGTTTCTCTCTATAGTTAGTTAAGCAGAACACTGTGCTTTTATCCTTCCAGCTGCTGCTCACTATATGTCTTTTCTCTGGAATTCTGTTCTGTAGTATGTCTGACTATTATGGAGGTAATTTTCGTCATAGTGGCTGGTACAGTGTTATGTTTTGGATTTGTGACCACAACATTGTTAATAAGGCATCAAAAATTTTAGTCACTGATGAACAGTGCTTACACAGCATCAAGGTTTTCTCTTTTCCCTCTCTCTCAACCAGTATGCTAAGGATGCGGAGCAAGGTAGGAGGGGATGCAACCAGGACAGCTGATCCAAACTGACCAAAAAGAAATTCTATGCTATGTAGCATCATTATCAATAATAAGGACAGATAAGAGGTGGGTTTGGTAAAGGTAGGCATTGCTTGTAAACTGGGCATCATTGCACACATGGAAGGTAGATGCCTTCTTTCTTTCCTCTTCTCCTTCCTTTGTTTATTAAACTATCTCAACCCACAAGTTTTCTTGCTTTTGCTCTTCCTATTCTCTCCCCCACCCCATGGAGAGAACAGAGTGAGTGGCCATGTGATGCTTATCTGACAGCTGGGGTAAACCCAGCACATAAGTGTCCTTTTTTTGCTGATGTATTGTTAAGAGAACATGGATATCTAGTTTTAAGGCTCTATATCACATAACATTATCAACATCAAGGAGGAAAAATATGTTTTGCAAGTGTCATTTGAAAACGTTAATTGTCTCGCTTTTACCTAGAAAAAAATACATTAAAATATTTGAGTTTTTGGACTCCAGAATTAAACTTTTATTAACATAAGAATAGCAAATTATTTCTGAGCCATCCTTGGGCCTAATATGATTCATAGTGGCTTATGTTGGTACATAGTAGCTCCTGAGTAACTGTAATTCTCAGGTGCAGTAGAAAATTGGACCCTCCTTAAGGTCATGTAGATCTGTCATCCAGCTGTGTACTTCACGTCTGCCAATCTCATCCTGTGATCCAACTGCTTAATGCCACCTACTGCCTGGAGAGCCAAGGTAAAGCTGCAAAGTATATGTTGCAGTTACAGTGTATCTTGTAATTATTTCTCACATTAAGATTTTTGGTCCTTGACTTACATTACAAGGCTACTGTAATATATCTTTGGAAGAAAATTGTGTTTAATGGTGAAATTATGAATACCCCTGATATCTCCATCTGTTTTTAAGTATTCCTTGATTACGGCTCAGTTGCTCCCCATCCCCCACCTTTTACAGGAGTCACAGAAGATCCTTTAAACGTCTAAGATCCATTCTCTAGTGGAATGTTATCTCAATACCTGTTCTTTTACAACTGGTCTGGCTGAAGAAAAGGGAATGAGTCTCCTTCTATTTCTATGAATATATGTTAATTCATGAATCCTCTTTGCATCCACCACTGAGGAATTTTGGTGTATAAAACAGCATCATTTGATGTGGAAGAAATTCAATACTCTTTGATATTGAATACAATAAGGGCATTGTATGTAGAATAATATAGCTGCATATAAACTGAGTAATGCAATCACTTAGCAACTGAGTCTTTTATGTCCCTTTTCAGAGTCAACTTAAAAGATAATCCACATGAAAGTTATTTCAGAAACTTATATCGGAAGTTTTAGTTTAAGTAAATATACAATAGAGGAGAATAGAGAAGAAGAAAGTATAAGGACTGAATGGCAATGACTTATTATTGCTTTAACATTGCGATAACAAAATAAAACTACTAGTCATTCCCTATTTCTTGTCTTAAAAGTATGCTGATACTAGTTTTTCAATTTAGTAGAGCTCTAAAATACTATAGAACAATTGAAAAAAAAAAACATTGAAACAATGAATCTGAATGGATCTTACTGATTTGCTGTGTCACAGTCCATTTAAAACAAAATGGCATAGGTCTGTGAAAAGAAGCTGAGAAATGTATAGATACTGCAGGACAAAAAGTAACAGAAATGAATCAAGAGAACAAACCCATGAGAGGCACAAGAAGAAAAAAAATCTAAAACAGAGTTAAAAAATGCAGTGAGCTACTGTTCTTTGACAGGTTTTATATAGTCTAAATTAAAAACTCTCTATGGATCAATATTACAACTCATTTAGTAGAACTTAGCAGATATTCTTGGTTCAATTATACATTTATTTAATAAAGAACCAAATTTTGTTCATTTCTGATATCTTATTTCTTTGGGAAGGATGTTGTTTAAACTTTTGCATATACAGCTCCATTTTATGAGTCTCAGTCAAAGCATCAGCTGCAGTTAGGAATAATACCTGAAATGTCTACATATACAATACAATCTCATGGAAAAAGGGACAGTATATACGTTGAGAGCAGAATATTTATTTTTGGAATAGTCTAGAACATGATTTTAAGATGCTGGTATGTTTCCAGTATGAGAGCTTGAAATATGAATTGCAGTCTATTGATTTAAAAAATACATTTGCAAGAGCATTCAAAGACAAGAACAAATGTGTACCAAGCTCTGGATTCTCCAAGTGTTCTAACTGTGGAAATAAGAAACAGCTCTGAAAATCAGAGAAGATTTGAGAAAATTCTCTTGAAGCATATAGCTTCTGTTCAAGTTCAGGAAAGAGTGAAAGAGGGCTACCACTGGTGTTTATCAGAAGGAAGTGTAATTTGCTTATGTGTGTACTACTGAAAAGAAAAAAAAAAAGACCAAAAAAAATCCAAACTAAAACAAAACCCCAGAAATCCGCACATGCCTCACACACGTCTGGGACCCTGGATGGCATGCAGCTGGAAATGCAGACATCTAAACATGGGTGTCTGTGTCAGTAATAATGCATCCTAGCTGTACAGTTAGTTGTGCCTATGAGGCTGCTCAGTTCACCCAAAGTGGACATCCACAAGACAGGAAGCTGATTCACTCTCTGGGTTGTGCTGACAGCATCAGCAAGGATTCTAGCATCTTTGATGTGTGCTTAGATGTTATATATCATATGTAGACAGCTACATTTAAGTATCTTAATATTAATCTGAATTCTACACCTTGCCTTAACATTTTAATGGTTTAATATACTCACAAATATGCTGGGAGAAACAAGGTAAAAAAATCAAGCTTTTCTCTTTTTTTTAACTGCACCTAGTTTCTCTGATAGTCTGAATGTTTGTTAAGGACAATATTCATACTATATAGTCTTAATGTCCCTGTTGAGTATATTAAAAACAAATTTGTTCCTGACAAATTCTTGGAGGAAGTGACACAACATGGGCCACCTCTGGTGCCAAAGTTTATACAATATGAATATCTGTCATCTCCTTTCTTCCCTTGAAGAAACTAGTTGATAAAATGCTTTTATTTCTGAGAAGAAATATGTTATTTTTAACATTATTTATGTTTCATGGACTAATATAGTTAAAGAAATTCAGAAGTAAGTGCTGAATTACTAAAAGACATTATGGGAGGTAAGACACTTTCTAAGCCCCACTGAAGTCAATGTCATCGGTGTGAATGGTTATTCCTGTCACATATAGTGAGGCCATAAACATGTCTAGTTGAAAATTTTCCACTCCTTTTGAATGTCCCATATAACCATGTTGATTCAATAGCTGCTTTTAAATGATAAAAACATTCCTCTTTCTCACTGCCTATATCATTGCAAATAAACAAAAAAGCCAGTGATGAGAAAACACAATTCTACAACTCTTGACAGGAGTATCGATTGTGTGGAGGTTTAGAACTTACAATAGTATTGCTTTAGACTTCAGGAACAAAACTTAGCAACTAATTTAATTAAAAATAATTCTCTACTAACCAGATGTAGATCAACACATGTAGAATTGTGTTTACAAGCATTGATTATGCAATCATCAATATCCTGGTCACACTTCAGTCCTGCGTATCCTGGGTTGCACAAACAATAGAAGCCATCGACAACTGCAACAGAGATAGAATTTTAGTACTAAGAATGTTTTAGAACAGCAACTGAATGTAGTAAAATTAAGTAAGTTACAGTTATGACTACTATCTGGAAAAGATTTGTACTGGCTTTACATAAAAGATGTAGATATGTTAATATCTGAAAGCATCATTTTAAAATGAAAGCAGATTCATGTACTGCATTTTACTTAAACAATTAAGTATTTTGACATAAGTATTATAAATCAATGAAAGCTTCTGAAAAAGGAATCTCATAAGCTAGTGAGTAATTTTCCATCACAAAACTGTACAGAAAGTACATAAGATTTTATTGTGGCATCTGATATTGTATCTAAATGAGATGAGGCAGTTAAATATTGTTTGATTTGAGGTTTTTTATGGTAAGAACTGCCTCCAATTATACCACTATATTAAAGGGAATCTTGCCTCAGTAAAATTTGGCACAACCTATGATACACTTCCATGCTTCATCGTAATCTTAGCAAGCTAATGACAGGAATCCTCTCCCTTTTTCATCATTAATAATCCAAACAGAGAGGAATCTTTAGAGTGATATGTCCACATAAGGAGCTGACGACAGCACTAATTGCACTTCTTGCAGGCCTGCATTTATTCTAACCCCAAAGAAGACACTTAATTCTTCAATATCACTGAAATTCACCATGAAATCTGTTCTGCCACTGTGTCTGCACATGTAACTTCTATTGTATTCATTACATGCTTCAAGTCCTTCAGAGCAGGAACATGATTCATCTGCTAAGAGCTTCCAAGCTTCCTCAGGATTCCAACTTTCAGCAGACAGTGCATAGAGTACAGAGGAACTGACATGTCCACATCGTACATCTCAAGTCCAGAGACACCAAAAAGACAAGCTATCCCCAAAGATCTGGCATTTTGTAAGCATGAAAAACTTTACTGGTGCTCTTCTCAATTTCATTTCAAAAGTATCTCTGAACCAATGTAGAGTACATAGAATATATCTGTAAATTCGTTATGAAATAGTATTTACTAGATAAAAAATGAAGCTACTCATTTTATTCCCATATATGTAAAAACAGAATTCCTAAAGCTTATTGAAACTATTTTTTTTTTCAACTAGGAGAGCTTTAGGTGATGATATATTTGTTAATTTGGGATCAGTTCTTTAAGATCTCATCTAAAACTAACAAGTAAATTTGATCCTTTCTAAATTTGCATTAAAGTTTAGACTTTTAAGGAAATTCTCAAGTCATCATTCTAATTTTAAAACTCATGTGGTGAAACAGGAAGGTGTAGCAGAAGACAAATATGATTGCTCAGCACTTAAAGCAAGGATCCTATGAGGAAAAGTTGGATCAGATGGACTTGGTTTGTATTAGTCTCTTCAGGAAAAAGTTAACAGTTAGGAGGGCTACATAACATAACTTCAGAAGTAGTTGCAGAAACAGAACTTAATTCCTCTTTGAAGCATTATACGATATAATAAGGGCCAATGGCTAAAAGTTACAGCTTAGGAGATTCAAATGGGATTTCTGCATGTCATGGTTTGACATGATAGCCTTTTCTGGTAAGGGGGAAGGGGTTGTAAAGATGGCTCCTGTAAGAAGTTGCTTGCAACTCTCCCCAGCTCTGAGCCAGACCCACTTCTGGGGCTGAGCCAATTAGACGCTACCACGATCACTTTTTAAGAAGAAGTCGGAAGGGGAGGTTCCTTCCTCCATCTTCTTCCTTCTTCTGCCCCTTCTTCTTTTTCTTCTGACTGGTGGTGGTGCAAGGAGTAGGAACAGTGAGAGAAACAACCATGTGGACTCCAAGGTCAGTGATGAAAGAGAGGAGGAGGTGTGCTGGAGCAGAGACTCCCCTGAATTCTATGGAGAGAACTGGTGAAGCTGAGATTTATTTTCATTTCTTTAAAGACCCTGCATCGGTGGTAGAGACTTATTTTGATAATGAGCCCGTATCAGGGGCAGAGACTCGTTTTGCTAAAGCTGGCTGCAGACCAGGGGCAGCAATTTACTTCATTATTGCTCCCGAGCCAGGGACAGTGACTACGGCCAGAACAGGCCGTGTCCCTAGGA
Organism: Colius striatus; assembly: GCF_028858725.1. Lineage (NCBI taxonomy): Eukaryota > Metazoa > Chordata > Aves > Coliiformes > Coliidae > Colius > Colius striatus. The sequence goes on along the minus strand of NC_084760.1, from coordinate 19,212,691 downwards.
AGGCAGCCAATATCCACAGCTGTAACTGTGGGGAGTAACTCACGACAAAGTAGCTCATTAAACTTATGCCCAGAAGATGTCTTGTCCCGAGAGAGGGACCCTGTAACTGCAGAAACTGCAACCATGGCAAAGAATCCACGCCAGAGATATTCACCAAGGACTGCATCCCATGTGAGGGACCCCATGTTGGAGCAGGGGAAGAATGCCAGTAGTCATCCTCATCTGAGAAGACAGAAGCGGCAGAGCCCGTCTGTGAGAGACTGACCACATCCCCCACTCCCTGCCCCCCTGAGCCGTTGAGAGGGGAGGAGGTAGAGACATCGGGAGCAGTGAGCTGGGCCTGGGAAGAAAGAAGGGATGAGGGAGGGAGATCTTAAAGTGCTGCTTGTAATTTTCTCATCATCCTACTCCCTTTTTGCTTTTATTACGTTCTGTGTCTTGTAGAATAAACTTTCCTGCTTTCCTCTCTAAGTCGAGTTCTGGAGTCTGTTTTGCCTGGAACCGTAATCGGCAGCGAGCCCTCAATGCCCTTGTCTCAATCCACAACAACCTTGCTTATTTTTTTCCTCCTATTTCTCTGGGGCCTCCACCATCCTAACAAGGGTGGGGGTGAATGGGGGCACTGAGCGAGAGACTGTTGTGGTGCTGCTGTGCTAGCTGGGCCAAACCACGACACTGCAGGTGGAGGAGTAGAGATGAGTACTTCAAGATTGGAATAAGCCATCAGTACAATAGGCTATTCCAAAGAGTTTGTGGAATTTGTCTGTCCTTAGAGGTTTTTAAAACTCAGATAGAAAAAAATATGACTGACCTTTTCTAACACTGTTGATAGTCCAGCTTCATGTAGGTTTGACTACATAACCTCTAGATGTCATTCTGCTTTTCACTCAGCATTCTCAGACTTGCTTTTTTTTTT